>NC_054826.1:156816142-157118353 GCF_018345385.1 Vulpes lagopus
GGGCAATATAAAAAATGGCTATTTCCACCTTCAGCCCTTTAAGCTCCTTAATACTGTATCTCCATTTGAGAACAAAAATGAAGTAAGGAGCTTGAGGATACCATAAATAACAATATAAGGTTAAAAAAAAAGTCACTGCCCTCTGACTGGAGAGTTTTTCTCTATTCACCACACAGCAACAAAGTAGAGAAAGGCAGTAGTTCTATACCTGTGGGCACTGGATTGATTGATCAGCCTATCTTTCGGTTCAAAACATTTTGCCCAGGAGTTAAATGGCATTGTAAAGCCAATAAAATAAAATGTCAATAACAATGCAGAGGAAGTTACAGAGATGTTTATTAAATTCAAACTGTCTAATAAAATTACCTTTTAAAACTCTTGTTAGATCTCAATGGAATATTTAAAAACTATTAGGGCTAACAGGAATCATTTAACTGGGCATGGCCATTAATGACATGATTCTATGATAGAAATGAGAAAATCTCAATTATTGTGAGAGTTAGGTAAGACAAGTTTTATTTTCTATCTAACATTTAGCATTATTTTGTATAATTCAAATTTATTTTCTTCTTGGGCATAGGAACTCTACCTACTATAGAACATTTGGTCAGTTAGTTGAAGGTAGTCGTCATGAGAGGAACATAAATCTGCTAAATACATTAGATGTGTTTTTGAACAGATAGTTCCAATCCAATCCATCCCACACTCTTTACTCAAATTAATTCTATGTGTCTACTTCCTCAGGAATAACTCAAAGTGTAGCATACCTCACCTTCAACATAGGGTTGAATGTGTTGGAACACAGACTCACTCATTCTCCAGATATCTTCTTAAAATGCTGCCTCATCTGGGCCAAGTCTTTCAGACTTGGGTGTCAGAGTCACTACTTACAGGAAAAAATTTCACGCTGCTGATCATTCTATGCTCTTTCCTCTCACCAACCGAACAACACCACAAGACCCTTCAGATCCTTCACTGGTCTCTCATTAGCATTTGACTCCATACCTGCTTGTCAAAGTCATGGACAATTGTTCTTAGATTAATCTCACAGATCCTTAGGATAAGATCAGTGCCAGCAATGTTGTCATCTTCCTGAGCATCAGCTTCTTCTACGGCAGACAAGAAGCAAAACAGAAATGCCTTAAGTAACTATTGATCTCAGCAGAGAACCTTGAATATTCACAAAGAATCATAAAGAATTACAATTAATATAATTAATATAAAGAATTATATTATTATAATATTTTTAGAAAGATTTTATTTTTAGGTAATCTCTATAACCCAACATGGGGCTTGAACTGAGATCAAGAGTCACATGAGATCTAGAGATCTAGCCCTGAGATCTAGAGTCACATGCTCAACTACCTGAGCCAGCCAGGCACCCCAAATTTTATTATAATAATGACCCTGTATTATAATATTATGTCAGAAGAAGGATGAGAAGAATCTCTGAAATAACCAAATTCTAACTTTAAATAGTTTTAAAAAGGGCTTACGGGGTAGCCCCTCTTCTCTTTGACTTACATTTAAATAGCTTAATTCTGGTTTTCGATGAGTTGGACACAAGCCCACCAACAACAAAAAGGAAGAAGAGTATCCTCTTCTATAGTGATGACATGGTTTTATATCATGAGGTAAGAACAACTGTAAGAAGCAATAAAATATTTTGGCTAATTACTGTCAGACAGAACAGTTTAACATCAACTCCACTGAATCTAAATTGTTGTGTTTGGCAGGAGTTCTTAGGCATAAAAATGGACACTAATAAATAACTCCATCCTGCAAGTCGATTCATCCTATTACTTATGAGCGTGCTTTGTAGCTAACTCCTCGTGGTGGGTCAGTCGGCTTGTAGCACCCCTTAAATTCAGGAGCAATTCTGATCTAACACTGAGTTTCTCTTACGGAGACTATGTGTACCCTTTCGTAATCTTTTAGGGACAAATAAATTATGTTACACACAGAACTCTGTGCTAATTAAATTGTCATCCAAGCTGGTATATTAAAAGCTCTTTCTTAAGGAAAGCATCGTGGATTCGTAGGATGACCCTCCTTCCATGAGGGTGCACACCAGACTCCTAATGTACACAAGGGAAGCACGGTGTTGCTTTCTGATGTTTAAATTTCTCATGCTCATGCGGATGGACCTTTCTGCAAGAAGGAACACAAGTATCTAAAATTTAATCACTGGGCATGGAATTCAGTCTCGGGTCCTCTACAATATATCACGGAGGCCGATATCTCTGAACTCTCTTAGCTTGACTTCCCTTAATGATGCCTTTCTTGTGCTGTGATTTACATTTTGCCCTAATTTTTATCAAAAGTTAACATAAAGAATAACCACAGGAAAAATAATTACTGACCTTTGACAAAAATCATTATTGATAGTCTCATCTACCGTATTGCTTACTTAAGTATATATCTTTATAAGATGTTATACATTATATATATTAAATATGTATTATATTATATATTATATGTGTATTATATTGTCACTTTAATGAGAATTTACATGATAAATTCCTCCATGAGTTTAATGCTAGGACAGAGTCTCCACAAATGATCATGTAGACTTCAACTGAGAGAAAACGGGGACCATATTACTCTTGCTAAGAATTTGAGGTAAAGTGTTAAAATGGAATTACTAGACTTTTAGTTTCCTGATAAAATTGACTTTAGAGTCTCCTAACTGCCTGAACTTACTGCCCATCCTCCGCCAACAGCGTCACCCCAGCCTTCCCCCAGTCCACTGCCCTTTCTGTCCATACACAGACACCATCTGCACGCCTCCTTTGGCATGCTGCTGATCAGAAATATCTCATGCTTTCATCTTTTCTGACAGGTTTTCTGACTGTTTTGCTTTGTTGTCAATACACCCTTGCTCCCGATTTTATCCAACCTCAGTCTACTGTTCAGAAGTCACCAAAGTGAACACTTCTCTTGGCCAGATCATCTCATAATGTTTCCTACTATCACTCATGTCATTGCCCCTACCTACAATGTCCTTTAGAGACTCTGGGACTGGACAAATCCTACCCATATTTGAAGGCTCAGTGTGAATTCTGACCTTTGTCTACCACCCTAATCTCACTAAGATTCTCCTTTTTTTTTTTAAGTTCTGTAGCATTTATTCTCTGCAATTTATAATATTCTGTTTAACTAAGGTAGTTTTTCTTGATAGTCTTTAGTATAAGCACAGTAAGGGAAGCATGAAAAACTTGCCCGATTAGTATAACTAGTTCTAGTAACTGCAATGATTCCATAAGTTTTTATCATGGATAGCAGCCAAAAAGTCTTCATTCTTTCATGAAAGCTGCCTTTGCCTTCTTCTGCACTACATCTCCAGTGCATAGTTGGCAGAGGGTAGAGAGTCAATAACTATCTGTTGAATGAAAGAAAATTTTCAAGGGCTCCCCACTCCCTAGATTGGTTGTTTTCAGTCCTCAGCAGACATAATAATAACCTTTATATGATAAAGACTGAGAATTTAGAATACCAACCCAGAGTTGCTGGTTTAGTAATTAAGACGCAGCATAAAGCGCCTATGAATTATGATTGTTTACCAAGCATTCCAGGAGATTCTAACAGTTGAAGGAAGACCCTAGAAAATAAAGTTTCAGTTCCTTTCCTTTATGCAATCTCTCCCAGAGTTACCTTCTAAAACTTACTTTTAACTGTTCCCTGTTTATATGAAATATGCTAAACGAACAGAGTCATATCTTATTGTGTGTACGGGATCATTTTAGCACTCAAACTCAAACACCTGGGGTACCTGGGTGGCTCAATTGGTTAAACATCTGCCTTTGGCTTAGATCATAATCCCAGGGTCCAGGGATCGAGCCCCAGGTCCAGGTCCTGGCTTGATGGGGAGTCTGCATCTTCCTCTCCCTCTGCAGCTCCCCCTGATTGTCCTCTCTCTCTCCCTCTGTCAAATAAATAAATAAAATCTTAAACAAACAAACAAACCCTCAAACTCCTCTGAACCTCCAACTCCTTCCTCTGCATACTCAGGTTCTTACCCTTAGAGACCAAATCAAATACTACTTCTTCCAGGAAGCCTTCTCTTATTCTCTTCCTACCTGGCCTCCCTGGCATTGACCTGTTCTCTCACCAGTGACCTTGGCTCAGACTCTCTGCTCTAATGCCCAAGTTAATAGTACATCTGATTGTTTTCTCTATTTTGTTTTTTTTTCCCTCTATTTAAAACCTAAAGACAGATTTTATATATAATTCATCTTTAATCCCCTGAAGTGCTTATCATATTACATACATAGAGTTGTTGCTCAATAAATATTGAGTGACTTAATCAAAAAAGCAAGTAGTTTCTGACGTTCCTGCACAGCGTCTTTTTACTTCCAACACTTCCCCTCCTCTCTGTGTCCCAGACAGTGACTCCCTGCCCCAGATGATTGGGAGTACGAAGTGGTTAAGCAAGAACATCTCACTCCTCTTTCTTCAGAAGCCTGTTAATGTTACATAGGAAATGACACGGCGCCCCTCAAGGGGAGATCTGTTTTGAGTTGTCTCCAACAAGGAAGCGTTTCTTCCACCCTGGAGATCAGCTCACTTCTTCCTTTCAACTCAGTGTAGGAGAGAGAACACAGACACAGAGCAGGCTGGGGAGATTGCAGGACCAACCGAGAGACAGAAATCAGCTTCTCAGTTAACAAGTAAAGGCAGGCAGCCAGCTTTTAGAAAGGAGCAAGGCTTCCTTAAGGACTGAATTTGAAGTTCACTTTGAGCATTTGCATCGCAAAGACTAAGAAGCTCAAACCAAAGGGTATGGAGGAATGAGGTCAGGGAAATGCAGAGAAAACAATCAGCCTAAAAACTCCGGAGAAGTCGGGATCAGAGGCTTCAGCTACTGGGATTAGCAGTCTTCAGGAGCCTCGCAATAAGGAGAAAACAAAGGTCACCCACAGAATTTCACAGCATATGTTTTGAAGTTATTACACATAGTTATGTTTAAATAATATAGGCATTAAAATGTACTATTCTCTTTAAACGCCTCTTTAGAGGTTGTATTATTATTATTTTTTAATATTTTTTATTGGAGTTTGATTTGCCAACATATAGCATAATACCCAGTGCTCATCCCGTCAAGGGCCCCCCCTCAGTGCCTGTCACCCAGTCACCCCATCCCCCCCACCGCCCACCTCCCCTTCCACTACCCCTGTTCATTTCCCAGAGTTAGGAGTCTCTCTAAAGGTTGTATTAAATCCAGAGCTATTGGCCCCTGGAATATAAGAACAGGACAGAAAGGACATCACAGAAATATCATAATAAAGCTTTGGATTGCCCAGAAAGAGCAAGCTAAGTCAGTAGCACCCTTAGACAAGGTTGTCTAAAGAATACTGCATTAGGTGTTTTTTTAAGATTTCAGGGGTTTTTAGGTTTTTATTATCATTAGGTTTTCTAAAGATTTTATTTATTTATTTATTTATTTATTTATTTATTTATTTATTTATATTTATGAGAGAGAGAGAGAGAGAGTTGGGGGAGGAGCAAAGACAGAGAGAGATTCTCAGGCCTACTCCGAGTGCGGAGCCCAATGGGCAGGGCTCCATCTCACAACCTGAGATCCTGAGCTGAGCCAAAATCAAGTCAGCTCTGAACTGACTGAGTCACTCAGGTGCCCCAGAATATTCCCTTAGGTTTAAGAATGCTTGGCTGAACTCTTGCTTAGCTGAATTTTTGACCCGGAGGCGTGCCCCCAATAAACACTAAACCTGCTAAGGGGCTTCTATATGTTCCAACATTTTTGTTTGTTTGGTTTTTCTTTTTGGGACGCTGTCATTTAACTTTTCATTCTTGATCATTCTAATTATTTTTTATCCCATAAAGCAAACTGAGCAGTAAACCTAGTGAAACAACTCTGGGCCCCATTTCAATGGCTTATACCGTACACCTGGAACAGACACAATTTCTTTGACACAAACTTTCCAACCTGTCTTCCCACCACTGAGGCACGGCTTCTATTTGGGGTCTATTCGATCAGCAGAACATAAGCTTTCACATATTCACATTAACCACGTATCATTTCTTTTTCTTTTTTTTTTTTTTTTTATCCAAGTGCTAAGGCACTGACTGGAAAATTTAATGAAACACTCACCCTGGCACTGCTACCTGCCTTTTGTCACTTTGAGCCGATAATGCAACATAAACTTTTTTTTTTTTTTTACCACCTCTGGATCCGCGGGCTTTAGCAGCCACTGCTGGGAACTTACTGCGAGTGTAAGTAGCTTTAGAAGCCTTACTGCCTTGGTGTTAACTTTCAATAACTGGAACTGAGACAAGAGCCTCGCATATTCCTTCAATGCAAATGCTGAGAAATTCCCCTCATTTTCAGGCACTCAGAGTCTTGTTGATAAATAACACTAGGGCTCAAGCAAGCCTTACCCACCATAATCTACACTATGACAAAATGAAGGCTGCAGAATCATTGAGATATTAAATATGAAAGACCTCGAGGATTTCTTTGCAGCATTCCACAGACGAGATTTATTAGTAAGTCCTACCTTTATGGTAAATGATGCATAAATGATGGTAAAGGTGTATAAAGAGAACATATGAAAACTCATATAGGGAGCATAAATAGGGTGAGAGCCAGCTTTTCTAAGGGTGAATGGTTCTGCTCACTTGTTTAGAGTATATCCACCCGTGATAGATGCAAAACTGCAACATTTTAGAATGCTATTTGTTTCAAGGCAAAGAAAGAGGCTGGTTCTCTACAGAGCTGCTGGTTTTTATATACGGAATAATATCCTTTTTCTATTTCAAGGGAGGGAGAGCTCAGTCGAGGCTTCCTCTGGGGTTCATGGTTTTGCCTATGAAGATTGAACTCATTTAAGTCCAAAGGGGATACTCCCTTCCCCAAGTCCCACATCCTTTGCATTGTTTTTGTAAAAAAGGATGGCAATTCCAAGTAATTTTAGAAATAGTCAGAAAAATAATAATTTTGTGATGAGAAAAAGTGTAGCAACCAAACATCGACAGGCCTCCTCATTCTTCCTGTCCTATGCTTTTCTGCTGTTTCCAATGGGGTATGAATAGAATATTCAGGAAAACATGTCACTTCTTCAGAGACAGAAAAGCCCTTTCTGATGAAGCCCCCTGTAGATCTTCTATTCACTTGAGGTGATCTCTGCAGTTTGACAAGGAACCCTGACATTACAAAGCAGGACAAGGAGTGACTTGCAACCAGCATAACTGTGCAGAATTAGAACAGGCTGAAAAGTCATTTCTCTGTCCTCTTCTTTTTTTTCCTACATTGTCTTTTTCCTTTGTCGTTACTTCCATAATACACAATTTTGTTTTCTGCTTGTAATTTTCTGCTGTAGTGATCCCAGAGTTTCAGGATAATCAATTATTGCAGGGATAAGATAATATATATATATACACATATATACATATTTGAGCTGGCTTATTTGCAAGTTATGAGTTTTACTTCATGTAACTCAGTCTCAAAAATCTGACTGACTGGAAAAGCAAGATGCTCTGGCCTGGCCTTGACAGAGCTCCACCTTCCTCAGGCTGGGCCACCTTGCTGGTTTGATCCAGGTCTGAGGCAATTTGCATTTAAAGCAATTCAATAATTGACCCCAATCTTTGCCCATATGGTCAAGGTGCTAAGGAAAAATCAACTGGTTATTGCCTTCATGACTTGAGAGATAAAATGGTTTTATTTTACCAAATGTAAGACAAACTTGAATGGAGTTTTCAATAATAACTCTCAAAGCTGGTTTTAAGTACCTGAACAGATAGGACGATGATAAGGTCAAGAAAGAGGATATTTAAACATCTGTAGGCTTTTTTTTTTTTTCCTTGCTTCTTTTTTCTATTTAAACTTAAGCTTTTAAATCTTGAAAGTTCATGTCCAGTGCCTTGATCAGAGATGATAAATGAACTACTGAATTGGAAGAAGATGCTGCTATTATTTTAACCAGTAAACTAACTCAGGGTTAATCTGGGTGTTATTTAACCTATTGAAAGTGTTTTGAGTGAACATATGGTTTCTATTGTGAAATCAAGGCACAGTTTTAACTATGAATATAGATAATTACCCTTTGGACTTTAAACATTTATATGTGTCACGTTGTGTCAGAGCATTTTTCATGGTCAATAGGTTGAAAGGTTATAAAGTTGAAAATGAAAATCAGTACTTTTGAGTAAAACTATATAGCCAGCACAAATAATGCAATTCACTGCTGCTCTCTCTTGGAAAGAGCTAGTAATAACACTCAAGAAAACAATCACTACACCAACAAGAGAATAGCATAGATCACAACTGCAAAATGTGATCTCAGTTAAAAAGCTAAATCTTTTAAGTTTAGAAATCCAGCATATTAATCTATATGTATTTCATGAACATCCCAATGATTATTTTATCAACTGAATTATAAATGATGGATGTTTTTCCCTTAGTGTAATGGAAAGAAAGAACATTTAGAGAATTATTTTAAAACTTCACATAAAATGTGTCTACTTCAACTTTGATTTGAACATTGAATGGAAATGAAAGTTTTGAACAAATATTGAACTTCTACAGCAGGGAGGGTAGGCATTCCATAAATTGCTCAGCATGACCCTAATACATTAGGCCTAAAGAAACAACTTCTTGAAATAGAATCCAACAGTATTGCACATATTCACAGGTCTGCTGAGTGGATGGATACTATACATTCTCATAAGAGCATCCCTCTGTTTGTAACATAATAACATTGGATTTTCAAACCCACGAGACAGAGGTGGGGATGCCTTAGCAGGCCTATTTTAAAATGAATGCCACCACCATGACTAAATATTAAAGAACTGTTTTATCAACACGACTGAATTGGTGGAAGGCGGCCCTAAACATAGAGATTGTTCTCAAAGTACGATTTCCAAAGTAGCATTGCACTGCAGAGCCACAGCATCCACTTTGCCCTGGTTGGTGACTTACTACAAACAAGAAAAGGCTAAGGCAGTAGCTCCTTTCAAATGGCACCTTTCAGGGGGCGAGGACACAGTGTGTTGAGTGCCTTTGGTTTTATTAGAAAGGGAAGGCACAGGCATCACGACACGCGCTTTGTTGCTCAACTTGTTTGGGACCATTGATACCAGATGTCTTTGTCTTTTTAAAGCTCTCACAGTCAAAGTTTGGCAAGAGGATGGTCCTGCACGGCAAGGTGACAAGAGACAAATCCAACTAATGATGAAGGTCTTTGGAGGATCAGAGCAGATGACAACTATGTAAATCTCGCTGGACTGACAACCAATTCAGGGACAAGTGTACAGTCTTTTTTTTTTTTTTTTGATAAACATATTGGCTTTCCACTTGATGGGATGAGCATGGGGTGTCATACTGTATGTTGGCAAATTGAATTTAAATAAAAAATTTAAAAAATACATTGGCTTTTGCTTTCTACAATGAACGCCATGCAAGCCTGTAAGTGCTGATTTGTTTATAGCCCCTTGTATGTGTATGTTATTTCCATCATTAAAATTAAAGGATTAAAATTTTAGGATTCCTGCATCCATTACCATGGTAATCAGCGTGTTTTTTTGTTTTGTTTTGTTTTGTTTTGTTTTTTTTCTTCCAGAGCTAAGGCCATTCTCTTCTTCCAAGAAAACCATGACTTTGGTCAGACCAAGTCTGACTCTAAAAGGTAAATGACTGAACTTGGAAAGACTGGGATAGTGTCTGAATAATTACCCAAATCTTTCTTTAAATCTCTCCACAGTGAGAAGACACATGAGAAGTATACCTCTGCTTATAATTCAGGTCACCATTAAATCGGTCCTAACAGATCGAAGTGAAAGAAATATGGGAATGGGCTCAAGGGGTAGAATCAGGCTCCCACACAATGTAGATGAGTGGGTGAAACAGCAGGTTATGAGAAACCGATGATTTCCAAAAGAACGTTCACAATTTTCCCAGCTAAAAATTATTTGCTGCTTCCCCTAACACACACACTTTGAAAATGGACTGTTTATTAGTCACCCCTCCCAGGCCACACGGAGGGCATAATATGCTTTGAAACACTGGCTTTTTAAAAAAGAGCTCCGTAATTAACAATTTGCAAGCCACTAAATGCACTACACGTTAAAGAGAAAAATACATATGTCATACTGCTCACGTGAGGCTGAACTATTTTATGCAACATCTTTTTGTGATTTTGAAAGTAATATCTTTAAATAGAAGAAAAGATTTTTAGATGCTTGCATAATATAAGCTGTAGAATATGAGATTATTTATAACTATTCTACTCAACTGTTTATGTGATCAGTCCTCTCATGCTTTTAGAATTCGCATTTTTATTATTCACATAAATTATTTTTTCCCCAATAATCTTATCATATCCCCCACCTGCTCTAAAACTGTCAATCTTTTATACATGGAAGTATTTAAAGAGGATGCATTTAAAATTTACATTATTGTCTAGGATAATAATACATACAAGGTCTTTTTAAGTAAATATAACAAATAATTTTTGCATGATTTGATCTTTCAATGTACTTTATGTGTTTTTTGGTTGTTGTTTTTTGTTTTTTTTTAATAGAAATTGGGACGCCTTGGTGGCTCGGCTGTTTAACACCTGCCGTTGGCCCAGGGCGTGATCCTACAGTCCCAGGATTGAGTTCCCCATCGGGCTCCCTGCATGGAGCCTGCTTCTCTCTCTGCCTGTGTCTCTGCCTCTCTCTCTCTCTGTGTCTCTCATGAATAAATAAATAAAATATTTAAAAAAAAAGAAATAATGTTTATATTAAGTTCCTACAGTCCTTTTCTTCTCACATTCATGAGATATTTAAAATATTATTATCTCATTATTTTTCAATTTCCAGTCTTGAAAGAGCAAGAGGATGAAAAGAACACAAAGGAGGGGGTGCCTGGGTGGCTCAGTCAGTTAAGCATCTGACTTTTGGTTTTGGCTCAGGTCTTGATCTTAGGGTATAAGATTGAGCTCCAGGATGGGCTCTGTGCTCAGCAGCAGTCTGCTTGAGTTTCTTTCCTCTGCCTTCTCCCTCTCCCTCTGCTCCTTCCTCTACTCTTTCCCTAATAAATAAATAAAATAAATCTTTAAAAACAGAAGAGAACACAAAGTGTTTAGCTCAAGCAGAAGGAAACATTTCCTAACAAAATTGCTAACAATTTGAATTATTGTAAGAAAACTGATTTAAATATTCTTTCCTTTAGATCTCCTGGGTGGCTCAGTGGTTAAGTGTTTGCCTTTAGCCCAGGGCACAATCCTGGAGTCCCAGGATCAAGTCCTACATTGGGCTCCCAGCAGGGAATCTGCTTCTCCCTCAGGCTGTGTCTCTGCCTCTCTCTCTCTCTCTCTCTCTGCCTCTCTCATGAATAAATAAATAAGATCGTTAAAAAAAAAAGATACAGGTAAATAAAAAAATAAATATTATTTTCTTTAATTTATAATTATTGTTAGTGATTTACTAGCTCCTTATAATTAAATGAATATATGTGCACAATTTTCACAGAATGGTTCTTGGAACTCAGTGTATGGTCAATATGTCCTATCATTATGTATTCATTAATTCACATATTCAGTAAAACTTTATAGAGTGCTTACTTTGGTATTAATGGTAAACTGGATTAACACTGTCTCCCCTCCTAAATTTTGCAATCTCACCTGTATTGTAAACTTTGTCTTAACAGATTTTTTTAAGACTGGCTGTATTTCTGGGATAGCTCGGGAGTAGTGTTGCAAAGTAATGGGGAAATGTGTTTAACGGCATCTTCAAGGCCCTTCCATTCACAGGAGTCTTCATATGTTCTAATAAACCACTTTCAAGGTAATATCATTTACTTCTCATCTCATCCGGGGCTGCACAGCTACTCATCACAGTCTGGAACTCAATAGTGTGCTCTTTAAATAAACCAGGGCTCAGAGTTGGAGTTCAGAAGGGAAGTACCCAGAAGTTGGTCTCAAGCAGTAGTTGAAATACTTTATCCTGTACCTACTTCTGAGAGATGGTAAATTGGTTAATGAGGTCATTTCCATAAAGTTTATAAGCTTCTTGGAAATGCAATGATGGACAGAAACCAGATATTCTAAGAATTATTCTACTGCTTTAAGATCTATTTATAAGGTTGACCCCATTATCTAGGCTGTGAGAGCCAGTTACCTGATATTCCCAGTGCTTGCTCTCCTTGGGACGGGAAGTGACAAAACTGACTTTTAAAATAGTCCTTATTACTATTTTAATGAATATTGAAACATTTATTAAGAATTCATAAAAAAACATTAACTAATCTTAAGAATATTCCTGAAAAAGACTTACACCTGTGAAAACACATAAAGCACCCACGACTGTGGTTCACACTCAGCATTTTATTTTACCACTTTTAATAACATTTGCTGCACTGTATTACATCATAATCTGCCTGTGGCTTGTCTCATGAGGCCAAGCACAAAAATAGAGAAATGGGACCATGCTAAGGGCATTACAAAAAAAAAAAAAAAAAAAAAAAAAAGGTTAATATTGGCAAACTTCTAGAAAAAAAAAGAAAACATTTTCTGGATCTCTCAAAAGTTCTGGAAATCACCACAGTGATGTTATAATCCTTTCTGAAGAAAAATAAATGAAGACTATTGATGTTATATTAACATTAAGATATTATTATTATTATTTATTTATTTATTTATTTATTTATTTATTTATTTTGAAATAAAATCAAAGTGGCTGTAATTAGAGTCATTATTCCAGAAGACGTTTTCAAAAATAAACCACCGGGAGTGTCTTTCCTATGATACCATTATTATGCCTATGAGAAATCTTCCATTTCTTCCAATTCATTTCTTCTTCAAATGTATTAGAGATTGATAGGAAGTGACACATATTAATAATTAAGACAGACATGATCTCAACCTATCACACCTCCAAAAATAATACTGTTACTCTGTGATCCATTACTAAAACATCTTTAATAGCTCGTGAGAATGCCACTCAACTGGAGGAAGATTTGATGCTTATCTGTAGAGTCCCTACCTACCCCAAGTATTAAGCACGGAGAGACCTAGAAATAATATGAGATAGCCTTGCTAATCTAAGCCCTAACTTATTCATAAAGTGGAAGTCCACAAACGGGGTTTCAAAAATGCTGAAACAACTCTCACATTATATGTAAGTATTCAAAATATTTCAAAGTTCTATAATATTCTGATGGATGGAAAAGTTATGACATCAACCATTTCTCTAGGTTTGAATTCCAATGCTGAATGCCCAACGCTGTGTATCTTTAGACAAATGACTTCACCTCTCTGATCATCCTTTTTTCTTTTTTTTTTGTGTAAAATCCAATTTTAATTTAGATTATATTCATCCAAACTCCTACAACAAACTCCTCACCTCAACAACTTAGGTCAGTACAATTCTCAACGTTGTCCTATCCCCACTGCTGGGGTCAGGCAGGTCCATTGATGTCACTGTACGTGAGCCAGCACGTCAGAGCCAGCCTCTCTTCTCACCCGGCTACGCTGATGGGGCGGCTCCTGTGCTTGTAGCTGTGATCCAGAGGGTGTCTATGCTGAATGCAGAAACTGCCACGACACTGGTCACAAGCCACCTGCAGCATCTCTTTCTTCTTGCACCCCTCTTTTGAGCACCGGTACATAAAAATCTTCTCTTTCTTCCCAGGAAGGTAGTTACAGTCTCGATCAATGTGCTCACCAACCACCACATCTGGTATCTCTCCCTTTTTTACTGGGACTGGGTTGTTACAAAGTGGGCATACTGGGACCTGAACATCCTTCTTGAATGCAAAGGGACATTTGTGTGCAGCACAAGCATTTGTTCAACCAAATGCTAGTGTTTTTTTCAGTCCTTACATTTAAAAAATGCTTTCACATATTATCTGCTTAAGTTAAATAAAATATTCTATTCGAGACAGCCTGAAATCAGTTTACAACACCAAACTTAAGCTCTAAGGTGTATTTTAAATATGTCAATAGCCATCCTCTACATCAATCACTACTTTTACTCATTTGGATTTCTTGTCCGGCTATTTTAGTTGAAATTGAAGAAGTGTTCATGACACTGTTAAATTAAAATCAGGAATGCAATCATGTAAACTGATCTGCAATTTGTGTAAGACACGTTGTCATTTTTATCTCAAAAAATGTGCTCACGCTATGAAGAATAATGGCCTTTCACACTCAACTCTTTTCAAAGTGAATGGAAACAAGGTTTATACCACATATAGATGCTAAATTATAGTCTCATTAGGGAGGGAGCAGCTCCTCTGACTAAGGAGATGTTTTCCTTTAGTTAGAAGAAACTAAAAAGTATAGGCTAAAAGAGCACATAAGGTATATATTAGTTTCTAATTACAATAAATTTTATCCAAGCTCTAAAAAATATTCTTAAAATTTATTTTTTGCAAATTATTAAGAATGCCTCTACAAAAAAATTCATAGTTAGTGCCTAAATGTTCAATTTGTTTCAATTATTTCCAGAAATGTGCATATAAACTAATTTTGCAGGTGGGCTCATCGCACCTGTTTGTCAAATGATAGTCCTTAATGAACTATCTTCTTCAGAAGTATGTGCCGTAATAAATATGTAGGCTTTGCATCAGTATCAAGACAACTGACCACATCTTATTCAAATATTAAAATACGAGATTTAGCTCTTCTTCCTATGTCTCTAGTATAATATACATAGTCTGTCAGAATTTAAGGATAGCAATGATAGCCTGTTTAAAAAAAACTTCACAAATGCACCCTTTTCCCCTTTGCTCTAAGAATTTGGTAAGAGGTGATTGGGATAAATTAACGTCCATCTCAATTTCTATTCTTCAGATACCTAGAATCCACAAGCCTTACTTTCCCATCGCTTATTATTATTATTATTATTATTATTATTATTTGCAGATGAGGAAACAAACCTAGAGAAATTGAGTGACTCTATGTCACCCAAATAATTAGTGACTCACACGTATTCAAATCTCCAGGCATCCAGGCCAGTTTTCTGATTTGAATTTTTTTAGGGTTTTGTTTTGTTCTGTTTTGTTTTAGTTATAAAAGTAGATTCACCTAGCAAGAAGTTTGGTTGTGAATTTCTTTTTCTTTAATAGGAAAAGGATTTCCTATGTTTTAATAGGATAAGATTTCCTAATTGAAAATAAATTTTTATATTCTTCCTCAGAAATTTAATTCATAAGATGTGCTTCTGCATGCTGTGAAGAAAACATATTTTTAGAAATGTGTGCCACTTAATTCCTGTTAATTTTCCATAACAGATGGTATAGGTATTTGATTTATGCGCTCACCTTCATGTGGCCTGCTGACTATTAGCTTTTTGTTTTTATCTGAGGACACTTTTTTTTGTTCATCACTGAAACCTTGCCTACCTTTTCCACTGCATAAAATATTATTTCTAGGGAGAAAAAAAATGTAAAAGAAATTTTCATGTTATTGAAATTGAGCACGATTTGGTGATTAATTGCATTGTTCTCATTACGTTCTCTGCCTGATGTTCAGGGCTCATTACTGCGGTGTGAATTCAATGGAACAGGAATCTTAACCAGGTGTGGGCTATTAAAGTGGCAGTCCCCAATTTGAAACTGTTAAAGGAGGTGTATCAAAGTTGATATGCTTAACTATGTTCTTCTTCTAGAAAGAAAAGTAGCGCTTGCTCAGGAAAATCACTCACATCCATCTTGTGACAAAGGGATTCAAACTCTTTCCTCTGCATAGAGCAGGAGGGAATCATCTCTGGAGTATGCATATTCCAGCAGTTTCTAAACCGACACAAAACAGAGTTTATTAAAATGCATGTTTTGGGGTATTTATAAAATTATTTATTTGTCACCTCTTACAAAGAAGATGTGTTCCTTCACTTGGAAGAAAATAAAAAGTTGAGTATGATGTATATACATATTAATCTCTAATTGCAATAAATTTAATCCAATCCTTAAAAAGTATTTTTAAAGTTTTATCTATGCTAAATACCTTGAAGATGAGCTAACTTCTTCAGAAAGATGAAAGTATGCTCAAAAATCAGTTGAAAGCAAATTTCATTAAATCCCTTATATCTATAAGTAGTTCCACTATAGCAACGCCAAGGGCAGGCTCAGGGGTTAGACTTGGGCACTGGGGCACAGATGCAGATACATGTCAGATCTGGTTTAGGGGTTCCTGATAAACTCTGGGTGGTGATTTCTGGTCCATAACGTTAGATCGACAGCAAGTTTGGCACAAGTCAGAAAAGTATGGTAGATGGACATAAATTGAGAGTTTGGAGGAAAAATAGTACATTGAGTAGAGTTTGGTAATTTAATAAACAATTCATAATCCAATCCTGCACAATCTTTCTGGGAGGTGAATACAATGGCTCCCATTTTACACAAGTAAACTCAAGTTCAAAGAGCATAAAATTATTGCCCTAAATTCTATATATAGTTAACAGTAGAGTGTGGACTGGAACCCTTTCCTTCTGTCTCCACTTGTACATAAACTGTTCATAAGTGGCTAAAACAACTTTTTGCCAAGATATAGAATTTTTTAAGGATGTAGTTGGCACATTTGCTATCTTACTATCTCTTACATGTGTACTGAAAGGAAGTGAAGGGTCAAATTATATTTTGCTGTAGTTTCTCAGCAGTTGGAGTATAGCAAAGGAAACCAGCGAATGGCTCTGAGAGAAAGATTCAGAGAGAGGAAAAAAAGTATATATATACATGCACATACGTATGTAAAACATATATATATATATATATATATATATATATAGCTTAACCAGAAAGAGGTTTGCGAAGGTATTCACTGTTTAACTTTTTATTAATTTTTGTCCAAATAAGCTTGTTCCACTAGTGATTATATGAATTTGTGTAAGTAGAAAATGAGGAATTTCTATCAGTTAAAAAGAGAATACTGATTGGAAAAAAAAAAAAAGAGAGATCGAAATTTCAACTGGTTTAAGTATTTTCAATGGAATGAATTTATATCCCAGAAGACTGGCTCAAAACAGAGAAGACATAAGATGAGGGGAATATCAAGTAATGGTGGAGATGGGGAACTATTTAGAGGAAATTTGAAGTTTTGAATACATATCATTGTATTCAAAGGATACCAAGGATATTGTATCCAAGGATACCAAGCTATTGTTAAACAACCACTTTGGGCACTGCAGAATAAGGCTAGTTAAAACATATGAAATGTATAGTTTTTCTAGTTCCAAAACAGTTGAATATTATCCATTTTGCATGGCTCAAATTACCAGCAGAAGCAGAGGCTCTGCACTTAGGCTCTAGGTATCTGAGCCTGAGAGCAAATACCTATATATATGTCACAGTTCTGTTCCTTGTTAATTATGGAAGTTGGGTAATTTACTTAACTATTGAACCTTAATTTATTTGTCTATATAATGGAAACACCTCTATCTGAGGTTGTTGTGGAGAGAAACAAGGTTATATATGTCAAATATTTAGCATAATACATGGCAGGTATCAATGACTCAATTAATGCAGACTACTATCCTGGGCCCCATGTCTATGAAGGTTCTGTAGAGTGGTTGGGATGGACAAAATATATGCGTGGCCTAGAATCAAATGCTAAGTTGGGTAACTGTTATTACAAACACATAGAAAGGAATTAGGAGATAAAATATACTGGGTGGAAGAGAGGTTGGAAGAAATCTAGGGAGTTTCCCTGTAAAGAGATGGCCCTAAGCCAAACATGGGCCTTCAAAGACCTATAGGATGTGGAGTAGGCCTGAGCAGCTGGGTGAGATGACTCCCATGAACACAGCAGAAGAGATTTTACTGATACTGCTGTCTGAAGAGCGCTGCACATCAATGTAGCTAAGGAGCAGAAACTTTAGCCAAGTACTACTCTATGTGCTTTATAACTATCACCTCAAATGTTTTTAACCACCTCCTGAGGTAGGTATTGTGATTATCTCCATTTTACAGACAGGAAAAACGAGTGCAGAGGAATTAACTAAATTACCTAAGACTGTACACTCAGCTGGTGAATGGCAAAGCAAGGGAAAAGCATCAAGTTCACGTTCTGAATAGATAATCCATGTGTTTCTGTGATTCAAATCTACTTGCAGGGCCAGGGGGGTGGGGCAGGGAATGTGGCATTGTTTAGTAAAAAGATATCCAGAAGGGTAGTAGCCTTCAGCAACAGAAAGGATATGGATTGCCTAAAAATTCAATTTTATCACATCAATCTTGTTATTTAGAATGAAAAAATACAGCATTTGCTCAGTTATAATTTGACTAAACCAGCAAAAGAGAAAAATTTGAAAGAATATAAAAATCCCACCTACACTATGATGGTGTAATAAAAATCTGTGGATAGCAAATCATATTTCTATTTCCTTCCTATAAAATAATAACTATGTGGAAACATGGGTGTTGGAATTTAGCTATGTCTGAAAATGGATTTCACGTTGTGGCTAAATCTATCTGCTTCACCATTTGTACTTCATCCCAACTTGGAATAATTTCTAGTTCATTTATTTTATATAGAAAACTTACACTAAAATGATAGTTTAAATATAAAGGGTGGTTCAAATATAGGAAACCTGCAAAGTTCTATTGAGTTCTCAAATAACTCCTGATTTTCCTGATGCAATTTATTCAATTTACCCTCATTATCCTCACTTTATCCCTCCAACAAGAGGTCTTTAGGCCATTTTATGGTCCTGTGGATATTAGCACTTCTAATAGGGGTTGGATAGAAAGTAAGAGAAGGTGAAATTTAAATCAGCCTATTTTGCTGCTACTTTATTAGTTTAAAACTGAATCTTTTGACTGGGTCAGAAAATTAGCAGCTCTAATAGAAATATGATTTATTTTTGATGTAACTTATCCAATTTTTGCCCTTTCTTCATTCAGCTATGTCAAAAAGAGTTTATTTGATCCCATGGTGCTTTATACCGGTCCCTGCTTGGCCATGCTCTAGGAAGCATTATGTGAGTGTAATGAAGGGTGGGGGGGGTGGATGTCTGTGCTTTTGAGTGTTATATTCAGTTGTACACAAGACTGCCACTTGCACATGACTTCCCTAACTTCAAGTCAGAGGCTCTTTCTACCCAGATTGCATGTGACAACTTTGTCTGGTGACGACTTAAATTTGTCTCCATTTTCTTCTGCCTCTCCATATCTCAACCTTCCTCAGTGTCCCAGATCTTCTAACACTGCCATGTTTTTGCACATTATGCTCCATCTGTTTGCACTGCCTTGTCCTCTATTTCTCAACTTGGCATAGACTCATGTATCCATCAACTGTCTGTTCAGATAATGCCTTGCCTAATTAGCCAGGATATTGACTATTCTCTAAAAGATTCCTATAAGATTCTCCTATAAGATTCCATTCAAACTGTTAATTATTTATCGTGTTTATCTCTCTCTCACATTAGATCACGAGTTCCTTGAAATACACCGTATGATAGCTCAGTGTCTGGCCCATAGTGAAAACCCACAATAGGTTCTCTCAATAAAAATTAATATGGCTAAATTGTTTGAATGTTTCCTACATGTTAGGAGATGTCAGCCAGGCAACTCCTAACTCCTAACATTACTTGTTTACTCCTTAGTATCATTCTGTGAATTAAGTAGGTACTCTTATTATCCTCATTTTCAGACGAGGAAACTGAGACACTGGGAGATTAAATAAATGGCTCAAGTTTACTCAGTGAACAGGTCGCAAAGCCAGGGACTTCAGTTCTAGTAGTGACTTCAGAGCCTTATTCAGTATCTATGGCTATTCTGAGTGGATGAAAAAATGAATGAATCACTGCATAACTGAATTGCACATTTAGGCCTTGCTTATGCATACATGAAAATCTGGTATCCCCATTTATTTACTGAACATATGTTACATGCTAGACACAGAAGACACAGCTGTTGTCTTCAAAAGATTCAAAAAGAAGTAGACATTATGTCAATAGTGGGTGAAAAAAGCTGTTATGCTTATACTTGAAGCAATAGAGAGTAATCATTTCTACATGGTTTGGAGTCGTAAAAATTTTGTGGATGACACGTCTTAAAGAATGAGAAGATGTTTTATCAGGTGAAACACAGAAAGGAAAGATGAGGTGAAGGGAGCTACAGGGGCAAAACCATCAATGATTTCATAAGTTCAAGTTCAAAATATAAATAAAAATAAATGACAATGATCACCAAAAAACATTTACCGTAATTCTGTCTTAGGTCACAATCCATCCATCGTTCACGTTCATCTTACTTTAGTTCTTGATATCTAGACTAAGTTCTTGAGTTTACTGGATCATCTCATTAACTTGTTCAAGTCTCTCTATTATAAGAGTAATGAGTATGTGTTGCATTATTCCATTTATATGAAATTACAGAGCAGACCAAATTATTCTGTGGTGAACAAAATGTAAGGACAGTGGCTGCCTCTGTTTTCTAGTGAGTGGGGTAGTATTTCCCGGGTAAGCAGCATAATTTAGTGAATAGATATTAGTTTATGCTCCATCTCCAATATACATTCTGTACTAGCAATGATAGTCATACTTGTTTTCTTCCTGCCATTAGTAAAAATATGTTCCATAGTTCACACCTAGGAAAACTGAGAGATCACTGGAGGAAAAAAAAAAAAAAAAAGACCGAAAATAGAACCACATTTACATGGTTAACTGATTCTTTTTTTAAAAAGATTTATTTATTTATTTATTCAAAACAGACACACACAGAGAGAGAGAGAGAGAGAGAGAGAGGCAGAGACACAGGCAGAGGGAGAAGCAGGCTCCATGCAGGGAGCCTGACCTGGGACTGGGTCCCAGGTCCCTAGGACCACACCCTGGGCTGAAGGCGGTGCTAAACCACTGAGCCACCAACGTTGTTGTAATTCACTCTTTTTTTGACAAAAAGGTCTATGAAATTCAATGAGAAATAGAAAGTCTTCCCCAAATGGCATTGAAACCATCATGAATAAACATGAAAAAAAAAAAGGAGAATCCTTCTCTCAAACTACACACAAATATTGAGAATGATGTTTAAAATGTAAGGGAGGAAGTTTATAAGAGAAGAGATACGGGACTATCTCCTGATTTTAGGAAAATGTCTCTTAATAAATAAAAATAAAAAACATAAAATGGAAAGATAATTCACAAACTGGGTTCCATTAAATGGACTTCTTCCCAGATAGCATCACTAAGAGAAAGGGCAAGCCATAGATTTGGGAGAAAATATGCATAATACCCATATATCTGACAAAGAACTTAGATCCAGAATGTATTGAAAACTTCTACCTGTCAATAATAAAGTAACAAACCAATAAAAGCCTGAGCACAGACTTGAACAGATAGTACACAAAAAAGCCTAATAAGCAAATGTCTAACAAGGATATGAGAAATTGTTCAACATCATTCGTCATCAGAGCAAAGCAAATCAAAACTACGGTGACATACTACTTTATATGCACTGGAATAGCTAAAATTTAGACTGTCAACAGCAAATACTGTCAAGCATGAAGAATAATTGGAACTCTGGTATGTTGCCAGTGCAGTATAAAATGTTAAAACCACCTTGGAAACTGACAATGTCTTATAAAGTCAATCATACACCTACCCTATGGCCCATCAATTCTACACTTTGGTATTTGCCCCACCCCCCACCCCCCCAAAAAGAAGAAAGCATTTACACACAAAAGAATCTTTTTTTTTTTATTTTGGCTTTATTCATAATCCTAAACTAAGAAGCCCAAATGTTCATAAACAGAAAAATGCATAAGCAAATTATATACCCATACAAAGAGCAATTTAGCACCAATAAAAATGAAAAGACTTGGACTATAGAAATGAGAACAATGCTGATATAAAAAGTAATATGAAGAAATTTTCTAGGGTAATAGAAATGTTCTCTATATTGATCAGAATGCTGGTCGCATGGTTTTATACATTTGTCAAAACTCATTAAAATGTTCTTTTAACATCCTTGCATTTCACTGCATGTAAATTTTACCTAAATGAAATTTTGTCTCAATATGAAGCATATAAAATAGTAAAACTTAATATGCCTTGGAGTCCTTGTACATTGCTGGTAGGAATGTAAAAATGGTTCAGCTGATGTGGAAAATGGTTTGAAGCTTCCTCAAAAATGAAGCATAGGAGGACCATATGACCCAGCATTTCAACTCCTGGGTACATACTCAAAACAATCAACAACAAGCATTCAAACAATACATGTAATTGCATGTTGCTAGCAGTGCTGTTCACAATAGCCAGAACATAGCCCAGATGGCCATCGACCGATAGAATAGATACACAAATTTGTGATATATGTATACAATGGAGTATTGTTCAGCTATAAAAAGATGAAGCTTTGATACATGCAACACAGAGATAAACCTCAAAACTATAATGCCAGTGAAAGAAATCAGACACAAAAGGTCCCAAGCTATACGAAATATCCAGAACAGGTAAATCCATAGAGACAGATACACACTGGTGGTTGCCAAAGGCTGAGGGTAGATGGGAAAGGGGAGAAATTGCTTAACAGCTGTGGAGTTGTGTTTTGGTGGGATGGAAATGTTTTGGAACTGAATAGAGGTAGTTACTGCACAACATTGTGAATGCACTAAAGGTCATGGAATTGTTTACTTAAAAATGGTTGATTTTACGTTAGGTGGATTTCACCTCAATAAGCTTTTTGCAAAGGAACACTTCATCTTGTATTGTCTAATTAAAAATTCTGAAGTGCAGTGATGAATGTCTACAAGTGTGATCAGAGTCCTTTCCAAATCTGAGGTCCTACAGTTTTTTGATGATTATATTATGGAAAGAAAAAAACATACACTTACATGTTTTAACTTTTTATTGAAGCAAAATATATAGAGAAAAAATAAAATAAAATAAAATCTTAAAATAAAGTATTATTTATAATTATTCTCAAACTGAACATGACTTATAACTAGCCCCAATAGCAAGACAGCAAGCAGTATGGAAGTATCACTAGTATCTTTTGATAAACAGCATTTCTTGATTTTATTAAAGTTTATTATTGTTTTTTTAAATGATTTGTGTCTTTTATGTCCTGCTTAAGAAAAATCTTTGCCTACTCCAAGTCTTCAAAAATATTCTACTATATTTTCTCTTTATATGTATATTTCATCATCACATTTATTTTAGCTATTGATCTAGAATTTTTTGGTGTAGACTAAGGACCAGGTTTTTTTTAATCACATATAGATATGGACTTGACCGAATACCATTGAAAAGATGACTCATTTTTCATTGTCTTTCAGTATTGTCTTTTTTTTTAAGATTTTATTTATTTATTCATGAGAGACACACAGAGAGAGGCAGAGACACAAGCAGAGGGAGAAGCAGGCTCCCTGCGGGGAGCCTGATGCAGGACTCGATCCCAGGACCCCAGGGTCATGAGCTGAGCCAAAGGCAGATGCTGAACCACTGAGCCACCGAAGCACCCCTCAGTATCATCTTTATTATAAATTGAGTGATTATGTAAGCATGGAATTTCTGTCTTCCCTAATTGGTCAGTTTGTTTGTACTTGTGCAATATCAATTTGTTATAATCATTAAAGTTTCATAATAATCATTGATGTCTATACTATACGTACTAATGATTGGTTCTTCTTTAAGAATATCTAGGTAAAATTTTATCCTTTGCATATCCTTGCTTTTATATTTTTTAGTAAAGATAATTTTCGTTATATCACCCATCCTCATTGTGAAATAAGAAAAATATAGAGAAGTACAAAATGGAAAACTATTATTCATATTACACTTCCCAGAATTGCCAAATTTTATCATTTGAGACATTCTATTGTTTCCGCTTATTTTTGGATTCAGATCATGATATATTGAAATTGTATTGACTGGTTTTTCAAAAATCAGATTTGTGATTATACAATCAATGTAATAATTTTATTATGAAAAGTGGGAAATAAAGAATATTAGAAATCTACTTTTAAATATCCATTTCTTAACATTGTTAAAAATTTGGCATATTCATTGACAGATTTTTAGATGCTTTTTCTCGTAAGATTATGATATAATGGTGTTTAACATCCTGAACCGAAACTTCACATATCACAGTAAAAAGATATAAAGTGGAATTCATCACAGAAGATATCTTCAACTAAGTAGTTTATGGACTTCTCACAATTAAAAAATTCAATGACTCAAGCAATTTTTATGAGTTCTAATGATGCGGACTCCTTGTTCATTTTCCTTGAAAATGAAAATTATCATTTTCAAGGAAATTGATAATTACAGTTCTCAAATCTACTTTGATTTTTAGGATTTGAGAAAATGAGAAAAAAATATGTTTTTGGATATTTCTTCTCCCACAGTAGTCCAACCAGTTAATAGTTTAGCCCACGGAAACAATTGTTAGATTGGAACATTGTTGGTAACTGTCTAGGTAACCAACAAATTTGCAATATAGTTTATTAGAATGGGGGTAGTTCCCAAGCTGGGAATTTATTAACAAATTTTTTAGAACTTGGCAATGCGTGAGAAAAAACTGTTGAGGAGTTATTTAGGTTATTCAATCTACCTAACAGATATTAATTCTTTAATCTGGGGTCCAAAGTATGAAAAGGAAAAATGCCCAGACCTAATTTTTTTTGTTGTGTCCTATTATTTTATGTCAGTCTGTATGAATATATGAATTTATTTAGCATCTCTTGATCAAAAAGAGTAGTTCTTAACTATTATTATAAAATTGGGGCGTGTAGTATATTTTCTGATTTGGGGGAATACATTGATTTTTTTTCCCTGTTATTCTCATGTATTTAGCCATATATAAAATCCTTGGGTTACTGCCTTTTTTATTTCATACCTCTATGGATAGTCGTTTAGCATTTATTAGAGTTGGAGGCTTTAGCTTTTGCAGTTTCTCTATTATTTTCTTAGGCATCTATGTGATTTTTTTCCTTTTTCATCAAAAATGAAATATTTTATGAGCTTGTATCTATGTATGGAACTCTATGGATTTATGTTACAACTCAGCCTTTTACTCTGTATATTTATTTTCCCCCTCTCCCATGGCTTATATCATTATTTATTGCTTCACTTTCAATTAGCTTGTTTCTTTCTAAGATTGACTTATTCAAATTAAATTTCTTTTTTTTTTTTTTTAAGATTTTATTTGAGAGAGAGCCAGAGTAAAAAAAAAAAAATCACAGAAGGAGAGGAAGAGGGAGACACAGACTCCCTGCTGAGCAGGGAGCCTGATACTGGACTCAGTCCCAGGACCCTGAGATCATGACCTGAACCAAATGCAGATGCTTAACCAACTGAGCCACCCAGGGTCCTCAAATTAAATTTCATTTCATTATCATTCATAACTTTCATTTTTTCTTTGTCAGATTCACTTTTGGCTATTCTCCCCATATTATTAGGGAATATTTTTTTAAGATTTTATTTATTTATTCACAAGAGGCACAGAAAGAGAGAGAGAGGCAGAGACACAGGCAGAGGGAGAAGCAGGCTCCATGCAGGGAGCCCGACGTGGGACTCGAACCTGGGACCCAGGGTCTCAGCCTGGGCTGAAGGCAGCGCCAAACCACTGAGCCACCCAGGGATCTCAGGGAATATTTCATGTTTGTTAACCATGTCACTAATTATATCTCTAGTGACAATTCTTTCATGTTTTTAATATTTCTGATATTTACTTCATTATGCTCATGCACTTTAATTTGCCCTTTTCTTAGCATCTCTCACTTTTGTCTTATACTGATTTGTTTAAATCTTAACACAGCCTAAACTCTCCCTTTCCTTTGATGTCTGACACCAGGTCTTCATGCACTGCATTGACTACATTCTCCATGCAGTACCTTGAGTAATCTTTTAAAATCACAAATCTAATCATGTGAGTCCCTTGATTAAAATTTCTCATAATTCCCAATTGCGTTTAGTAAAAACAAACAAACAAGCAAACAAAATGTCTGGAAAGACCTAGCACAAACCTGCTCCTATCCATGCTTTTATCTTCATATCTAGTAACCCTGCTCCTTTTCAAGTGTTTTCACATATGTTTATTTAATGTGGAAATTACATTTCTATAGGCACAGCATTGCAAAAACATTAATATTTTTAAAAAGGTATTTCATGTCTTGCACATTGAACTATTAAAATTCAAATACTCATAGATTATTCTCAAGGATTTTTATAATGCTGAGAGTCTACAGGTTAGAAAATTTCCAAGTATATTAAAGTACAGACTTATTCTTCTCTCGTAGTATTTACATGTTTGCTTTAGTGTTTTCCTGTGTTCCTCTCACAAGAAGGACTAGAAATAACAGATTGAATAGACTGGCATCCACAGAATGCTTTAATAATTAGATTAAAAATGATGATCATAACCCCACAAACCCATAAATCCAGAATATTTCCATTGTTTAATAAACGTTATTTTTTAGAACATTTTTAGGTTCACAGGAAAACTGAGAGGAAAGTACAGAGTTCCCCTAAGTCCCCTGTGCACACACATGCACAGCCTCCCCCACGGTGAACATCCCCCACCAGAGAGGTACATTTGCTACAATATATGAACCTACAATGACTCACAATTATCTCCTCAAGTCTGTAGTTTACATTAGGTTTCACTTTGGGTTTTGTACATTCTATAGGTTCTGATAAATATATGATGACATGTATCCACTATGAGCAAATGATATCATGCAGAATTGTTGTATTGCTCTAAATATTCTAGTGAACCACCTACTCATCCCTGCCCTCCCCTGCATCCCTAGCCCCTGGCATCATTGACCTTTTTACTATTCCCATAGTTTTGCCCTTTCCAGATTGTCATGCAGTTAGAATCGTAAAGTATGCAACCTTTTCAGATTGGCTTCTTTTACTTAGTAAAATGCATTTAAGCTTCTCTATACTTTTCACGGCTGATCATTTATTTCTTTTATGTGCTAAAAAATACTCCATTGCATGGATGTCCTACAGTTGATTTTTCTATTCATCCACTGAAGGACATATTGGTTGCTTCCAACTTTTGAGAATTATTTTTAAAAGCTGCAATAAATAAATGTGTAGAGCTTTTATGTGTGTATATAAGTTTTCAACTCGTTTCGATAAATACCAATGAGTGTAATTGCTGGATCAAATGCTAAGAGCATGTTTAGTTTTGTGAGAAACTGCCAAACTGTCTTCTAAAGGGGCTGTACCGTTTTGCATTTCCACCAGTAGTGAATACGTTTCTGTTGCTCCACATTCTTGCCAGGATTTGGTGTTATCAGTGTTTTGGATTTTGGCCATTTTAATAGGCATATAGTGGTTCCTATTGCCGTTTTAATTTGCAAATTGTTAATAGCATATGGTGTTAAACATCTTTTCATATACTTACTTCCCTCCAGTGTATCTTTTTAGCTGAGGTGTCTGTTTTGTCCATGTTGCAGTAGGCTTGTTCATTTTTTTATTGTTGAGTTCAAGTTCTTTGTATACTTTAGATAAAAGTTCTTTATCAGATTTATCTTTGGTAAATCTTTGCTCCCAGTCTGTGGTTTGTCTTCTCGATCCCTTAATATTGTTTTTTGCAGAGCAGAAGCTTTTGGTTTTTAATTTCAATGAGGTCCTTTTTATCAATTACTCCTTTCATGGATTATGCCTTTGGTGTTACATCTAAAAACTCATCACCAAACCCAAAGTCATCTAGGTTTTCTCCTATGTTATTCTCTAAGACTTTTATAGATTTGCATTTTACATTTAGATCCAGGAGCCATTTTGAGTTATTTTGAAGAAAGGTGTAATGACTATTTGTACACTCATATTTTTTCTACAGGTGCATGTCTAGTTGTTCTAGTACCATTTGTGGAAAAGATTATTCCCACTGTATTACCTTTGCTCCTTTTTCAAAGATCAGTTGACTATATTTATTTGGCTCTATCTGGGGGCTCTTCTGTCCTCTTTCTCTATTTACTAATCTTTTGCAAATGCCACACTCTCTTGATTACAATACCTTTCTATTAGGTCTTGATGTTAGATAGTGTCAGTCCTACAACTTCTTCTCCTCCTTTAATATTGTGCTGGACATTCTAGGTCTTTTGCTTCTCACTATAATCTTCAGAATCAATTTGTTGACATCCACAAACAACTTGCTAGTGTTCTGATTGGCATTGCATTGAATCTGTAGATCAAGTTGAGAAGAACTGACATTTTGACCATTTTTTATCTTCCTATTCATAAACATGGAGTATCTCTCCATTTATTTAGTTCCTCTTCAATTTCTTTCATCTGAGTTTTGTAGTTTTTTTACATATAGATCTTGGACATATTTTATTAGGTTTATACTTAAGTATTTTATTGCAGAATTTCTAACGTAAGTAATATTGGGCTGAGGTACCTGGGTGGCACAGTCAGTTAAGTGTCTAATCTTGACTTGGGCTCAGGTTGTGATCTCAGGGTGATGGGATCCAACCCTGCAATGGGCTTTGCACTTAGCAGGGTGCCTGCTTCAGATTCTCTTCCTCTCCCTCTGTTCCACCCCCAATTGTACTCACACGTGTTCTCTCTCTCTCTCTCTCTCTCCCTCTCTCTTTCTCTCTCTCTTTCTCAAATAAATAAATAAACCCTTTAAAATTATATTGTGCTTTTAATTTCAAATTAAATTCCATTTGCTCATTGCTGAGATATAGGAAAGATATTGACTTTTATATATCAACCTTGTATTCTGCAATTTTGTTATAATCATTCATTAGTTCCAGGATGTTTTTTTTTTTTTTCAGTTAATTCTTTTGGAGTTTTTACATAGATGACAATGTCATCTGTGAACAAAGACAGTTTTATTTCTTCCTTACTAATCTGCATACCCTTTATTTCCTTTTGGCATCTTATTTCATCCACTAAGTTATCCAGTACAATGCTAGAAAAGGAGTGATGGGAGAGAATATCCTTGTCTTGTTCCTGACCTTAGCAGAAAAGTGTCTACTTTCACACGAGTAAGTATGATACTAGATGTGGGGGTTTTCTGTAGATTTTTTTTTTATCAAGTTGAGGACATTTCCTTCTATTCCTAGTTTGCTGAAAGTTTTGAATGGAAGTTAGATTGTACTGAATGCTTTTTTCTGCATCTACTGCTATGAATATGTGATTTTTCTTCATTAGCTTGTGATGTAATAGATCACACACTAATTGATTTTTGAATGTTGAATCAGACTCACATATCTGCAATAAATCAAACTTGGTTGTGGTGTATCATTCTTTTTCTACATTGTTGGATTTGATTTGCAATATTTTATGGAGCATTTTCGCTTCTATGTTTAATAGCGATATTGGTCTGTAGTTATCTTTAAAGTCTTCTTGAGATTTTGATATTAGGGTAATGTTGGCCTCATAGGATGAGATAAGAAGTATGCTCTCTGCTTCTATTTTCTAAAAGAAAATGTAGAGAATTGGTATAATTTATTCCTAAATGTTTGGTAGAATTCACCAGTGAATTCATCCGGGCCTGGTGCTTTCTGGTTTGGAAGATTATTAATTGTTGATGCTTTTTCTTTAATAGATACAGCCTATTCAGATTATCCTTTTTTGTGTGTGTGAGTTCTAGCAAAATGTGTCCTTCAAGGAATTGGTTCATTTTATCTATTTTATCAGGTTGTCAAATTTGTGGACATAGATAGAGCTGTTCATAATATTCCTTTAATATATATTAATGTCCTGTAGATCTGCAGTGATGACCCTCTTTCCTTTCTGATATTATTAATTCTTATCTTCTATCATTTTTAATTAGTCTAGTTAGAAGCTTTTTGATTCTCTTGATCTTTTCAAAGAAACAGCTTTTGTTTTCATTTATTTCTCTATTGATATTCTGTTTTCAAATTCATCGATTCAGCTCTAATTTTTTATTTCTTTTTTTTTTCCTGTTCATTTCAGATTTCATTTGCACTTTTTCTCTAAACATCCAAAGCCTTAAAAATATTTAGACATATTGATTTACTCTCCATTTTGGAATTTACTGAATATTGCCAAACTATGCCTAAGTATTAAGAAAAACTTCATTCATTGAATGAATGCCATGTGCTTTTCACCGCTTTGAAATTTGATTATATTATCTCACTGACTCCTCATAGCAATCCTTGAAAGCTAGACAATGCTATCTCCATTTTATTAATGGAAAAACTAAGACTCCAAGAATTTAGCTAACATAACTTTGACAGAAAAAGTAGGAAATAAACTTATCTTTGTCATCAAGAGCTATTTGGTAGACAAGTTTTCTATGTAGGCTGCTTTATGTCATGTACAAGTTGAGCTTTAAATTATTTAAGTAAGTGTTCTGTAAACTAATAAAAATATTAGATTGTTGCCCTAATATTTATTGCAAAGAAAGGCAGTCATTTATTACAAACATATTCTATGACAGATGTATACTAACTCATGTCATCCCCTTAATTGTCTTATGAGATTTGTCACCCCAATTTTACAACCTATCAAAAAGAAGTCCAGAGAGAGACTAAATAATTTGCTTAAGGTCTGCCACTTTTAAACTGTAGAATTTATAGTCAAACTCAAACACTTTGGATGTAGAACCACTGGCCTTAGCCTCTAAGCTACCTACATTATGTCAGCAATACTGACTTAATATAGTAATAGCAATACTATAATTAATATAGTAATGATAATAGGGAACATTTGCATTGTATAAAAATTTGTACACAAATTGAATAATTTGAAATAGAAAATCAACCCAATTCATCTGAAAGTCCTTAGATAGGTCTTGTCCGATTTATCAATATGATCACCGCTTTAATAACTAGAATATTTACTAGGTTTTGGGCCTTCAAAATAAAGATAGATGAAAGGAACAATTATTCTTTTACCATCTCTTCATTAATATATTTGGATTATACTCATGCAAAGAAAACAGAAGCAAATATTTTGAGAAAATAGAAGATAATCTAATTACTCATAACCAATAGGACAATTAATTTAGGAAATTGACTCTTTAATAAATGGAAATATTTCTCTTTTAAAGATCACTTGTTAGTTTTTAGTGCTTACTATTTTGCAGCTTGATTTTTAAAGAGCCCTTTTATAACTCAGAGTTATCATTACCATGAAACACAAAAAGCATTCCTAAAATAAAAACGGCATTTGGAGCACATCTGTTTCAATGATATGCTTTAAAGAAATTTGCATCTATTGGAATCTGATGGCTTGTTTGTGGGTTGCTTTGAGAAGGTGCTCTGCATGACTCAAAATTAGCCTGTGTATCAGGAGAGATGGGTGTTGCCATGGTAAGTACACATTTTTTAATTGAATAGCAAACTAATAGGCACATAAAACCCACATAACTTGTTGGCACATAAATTGCCTCTCCTGGGGCCTCAATTAAACATATTCCTCTTCTGAAATATTTTGCTATTTTTTTCTCTGTTTTGTTTAGATAGTAGTCATACATCTCCTTTTGCAGCCTGAAGCCTCAATCCTCAACCACACAGTCTTTCTGACTTCCCGTCATTGATGGAACTGCAGTTTTCCCCATGCAAGGAAGAACTACTTTGTGTACGAATAAGGCATTAAGATGGTAAGAGTTATGTGAACCCATGCTCTGACTTCTAGTACATGTCTGGAATAGTCACTATAAAACATGTTGTGGGACCACTATTAAAACAACTCAAGAAATTCCTCAATTTCATTCTAAAGTGATTAAAAATGACCACCTTCTGATGTTACTGGATAAAAGTCATTGGCTAAATTTGCGGACTCAGACCTACCCCGCTCTCTCAGAAATCTGGAATTTATCAACTCTTCTTCCTTACACCTCACCCCACGCCAACCCAACTTATCCTGCACTCTTCATTGACACAGTAGTAAAAGCTTTTGCCCTTTCATCTTTTTTTCCCCTCCCCTCGCATATTATGGACTCACATTTCCTTATTCATCCTTTGCTTCAAAAGGGAAGGCCCTTTCATGGCATTTCACAGGTGATACAGCAATTTGCAGGATGGTGCTCTGCCTCCCTTTCCCATTTTGAAGATTTTTTTTTTTTCTGGTTTTACTTTAATCACAACGAAGCATGTGGAGAGGACGGTCATTTGGACTCATATCCAAGTTATTTTTGGAAGCACATTGACAAATTTTTAAGTAGACATTGTATTTTACAAAGAATGCTCTTCTGAGATCACTCTGGCTTGAACAATAAGAAAATTCAAGACTACGGGAGGCGAGCACAACAGGATATCCATAAGTAACAACGCCTACTTATCAACTAGGGGGAGTTTAACAGACTTGTTCCTGACTGTGACAAACAGTGAGCAGAATTTTTAGAGGAGCGGGAAGCAGAGACTGAACACAAAAGATCACTCTGGAAAAGATTTGGTGTAGTGCACGAAGGCCGCTTCCTGGTGCAAATCAAGAGCGATTTGGAACAATAGTGACTGATCGTTTTCAGCAGCTGCCTCTACTTTCATTCTATCGCCTTGTAGAGTTCACCCACCTTTGTTTTCTCACTTTGATTTCAGAGTTCATTTTTCATGATGTTCATTTTTTATGATGAAAGTGGACCTGTCTTGAAGGAATAGATGAATAGCGCCTCGTGGGTTCAAAGACACCTTCAACGGCTTGGAACAAAAGGAAATTATTATACAGATCAAGGGACTACATGGAAGTGTTTTTACAGATTTTAAATAAAATATAAACAGCTGTTGAGAGAAGCATGGCACAGTAACAGTTGTTACCAATCCATTAATAATCTGAACACAAATTCGATCCTGTTCATTATGTGTAACCCACATTCCTCTATGGGGAAAACAGTCAGTTTTGAATGTGTAAAAAATGGATTCAACAGCAAATCAGAACGAATATAGAGAAAGGAAATGGTGGATCAAGTCTGAATTTATTATGTAATTTTCCTGAAAACCAAGTAATCAATATTTTCTAGCTATGTAATGAGTGGTGCTAATAGTGATAGTCTGCTTTTATTGGCTACCATTCAAGGGACTGTCAGTTGAATGATGGAACACACCAAGGAACTCTCCCCCGTCTTCTTCTATTTCCTATGCTAGTAAAATGAAGTCTTAGTTTCTAATAAGGAGCACTCAGTCTCTCTGGATAGTTGCTTATTAAAACAGAAAAAACACATCTAAATCTCACTAGGTGACTGAAAGTCTCTCAGTAAGATGTCTGACCCAAACCCCCAAGGTCCTTCTGACGTGTGCTCTCTAGAGGGTAGAAATAAGGAAGAGATGGTGGCATTCTTTCCAAAATCCTTATTCACTAGTGAGATATAGAGTCTAAACAGGAAGACATTATGTTTCGCTTTGCATTAAAAGACCCTAAATGCAGTAAAAAAAAAAAAAAAAAGATTTCACCAAAGCAACTCGATTACAATCAGCTGTATTTGTATTGACGTCACACAATACAATAGAATAGAATAGAAATCTGACTCAGAAAGACCATATAAACTTTTTTAAACTTTTTAAAAGTTGGTGCACACAGTTTATGGCATTGGGTTTGAAAGCAAAAGCTATGGAAAATGAGAGTGCTTACAGGAACAGGAATGTCTGTCCTTCTGAATGACTGACTTGAGGAAAGTAAAACAATCCTCCCTTCTTCAGCGTTCTGGAATGCAGCAACTCTATGTTAAATTAATTAAACAAAGAGGCCATTAGACTGAGGTGGTTCCAATACCTCAGCGGTTTACCTAAGCAAACCAAAACCTAAGCCTTTAAATGCCTGAAGGTTAAGAAACCGTGACCTAAGCAAAACCACTCACCAACAAGCCAACTAGGCTGTTCCAAATAAGGCAACCACGTACATCATTGCCAAATAATTTCCTTGCTTTGCCTCCTTTTTTCTCTCTGTAAAAGTCTTTTCCCCCAGCTCGAGTTAGCAAAGTGCTCCCAACCTCTTCTGGTTTGACACTGCCTGTTTGGAATCAGTCTTGGCTCAAAGAAACTCTTAAAATTATATTAAGCCTCAGTTTATCTTTTAGCATCTATCAGCGTGAAATACATTCTCTGTGGCGATGCTGTACTAAGCCAAACATAGCTTGTAACTATGCTATCCATACAGAAGGCAGTTCTCAAATTATACACCTTTGGAATACAGTTTGAGAATCATTCGTATTTTATCCCATCCAGTAAAGATCTCCTTAATTTATAGGTAGTCCCTCAAATATAATGTGCCCATAAAGAATCCTAACTGGTGTGGGAAATCCATGGAATCCAAAGACAGGCCGCAAGAAATTAACTTAGTTTTGAATAAATGTGGAAGTTGGCTCACATGTGTTTTTTGAAGGCAATGCATTACGATTATAAAATGTTACATGAACATGGTATTAAAATCTTCCCTATCTATGAAATAAGATAAAATCTTGTCTTGTTGTGACCTTACCAAAAAACGTTCATATCTTCTCCTCTGCTTTTTGTCATTTCTTTCCTCTTCAAGACTACAGCTTTGTAATGTTTGATACTCAGATTTATATCTTTCTAATGTTTGTAGTCATCCCACAGGAAAAAAAAATGGCTTTTAAACAGAAAATCTCTTGCCTAAAGTGCAAATAAATGGCTCCATTTTGTAAGTAAAATGAATCTGAGATATGTTCAGGGGTGACCTAGCACATAATGAAGGAAGAAACATATTTAATATGCTCATTAGTGGTATTTATTAGCAGACTTATGCAAGGAAGGAATGATCATTCAGAAACAACATTTTCATCAGGCAAAGTACCCCCTAGAGAGCCTTATTGTCCCCAGGAAGTCCAAACATGAGCCATGTTAACATCTGAACAATGGTATTTCTAAATAAAGTAATTAACAGGCATATGTGTCCTGACGATCTAGACATCAAAGGACAAAAATTTCACATCAAAATCAAACACTAAAAACATCAAATAGGAAAGGGCAGCTACTGTTGTTCTAGCAAATCCGGCCTTGATGCATTTTTAAAGTGTAGTTATAAAAACTGTTGTACTGAGTCAATATTTGTTTTTTCTCAATGATTTCCATTTCAAATTTTCTGTTTGCAAGTCAGAGATGATTTTTCTCAATTTTTATGTTCCATGATAGGCCTGGGATTTGGAATCCAGACTGCATCCTCACTGTCTCCTCTCCTGGCCATTGATAAAGATCTGTAATTACAATGAGGCCAAAGATTTTCTTGATGATGTCAAGAGGCAGAAGACAATCCCCCCTGACCTTTCCTAAACACATTTCTCTGACACGCCACCAGTCAAGGTTTCTTATGTCAGTAAAGCAAAAGGCAGGGCTGGAAGGAATAGAAATGGCCAGAACGTTTCTCATTCTCCTGCACAGCACAGCCACGCTGCACAACCTTTACTGTGTCCTAGAAGAGAAAGGCTCCTTTACTTGGTAGCTTTGTTCTTTTAGAGTCAAACTGAAGATTGGGCCCAAATTCTAGATCAGAGCCCATATATTTAACGAAGCCAAAAAAAGGAGGGCCGACTTTGACTATTTATCAGTTAACATTTGCCACACTCCTTCCTTCCCTGAATATCAGTGTCCTTCTGTGCATGAGAGCTGGTGCGTGATAGGGGATAAACCATGGCTTCTGGAGCCAGGTGGCTGAGTCCATTGTCTGGCTCTGCCATTTGACAACTATTTGACCTGGGACAACTAAATACATCTCTTAAACCTCATTTTCTGTAAAATGTGGATGAATACTTACATTGCAATTTGTTTTTAAGGATTGAATTTATAAAATAGTTAGTGGGCTTAGAGCAAGGCTTTGCAGACAATAAGTGCTAAATCCACTTAAACCATTGTTATATCATTATTATTATTATTATTATCATTATTTGATATTGCTTGTAGTAGACCCTGATATTTGGCTCACTTAACATATGTTCCAAGATCTTTTTGGTATGCTTTTCTTTACTATTTAGATGAGAAAGTTAAAAAATTTCACTGACTCCTTTCCAGCTAGACTGTGATCAGTTTCTTCCAATCAATGCACCCGCAAAGCACAGCAACTGATCAAAGGTAAATCAGGTGTTCTGGACAGCATGGTGGACTATGGGCATCCAGGCCAGCCATAGATTCCTAAGAATGGGTATCACCTTCATGGTCATTTACCCTAGAAGAGTTCCATGGTGTGATTGAGCATTTTTTCTGACTGTAAAATACAATCTGGTTCTCTGAGTTTCCTGATAATCTATAAACTATCAACTATGCCTTAGTAAACTCGTTTTTGCTTAAGCTATTTGGCTTAAACTTTGCTACTGGCAATAAAAACCCTGGCTGTCACAAAACATCATTTAAGATTCCATGGAGCAGTATGGCCCTTTATCTATGAGTGTGATTACAGTGTGGCAAGGTCATGCCTCTCAAGTACAGAAAAGGGACAACTCTCATGCATGTGACCAATTCTGCTCCGAACAGTTATCAAATAGTTGGATCCCTTTCCTCTAATTCTTTACACCATGGTCAGCTTCAAATTCCCAGAGAATTAGAGACATAGGCTCCAATGATTGTGACACATACATAGTTTTCTTCCTATAGTTGTTGCTTTTTCTATTGCCTTCCTTTTACCTTAAGCTAGAACAGTGTGGTTAGTAAACAAATCCAAGGCCAATTTCGTGTCATTGAGAAGGCAAGAAATTTCATTGTAAACAATGTAGACAAAGTTGGTGAATCCTTGGTTTATATATGGTCACCAACTTTCCAGAAATTTCTGGTTCCATTTCCAGCTCTGCCCTTTTTTGAACAGCATTTCAAGGCTCATATTTATTTCCTGTCCACTTAATCAGGAAGGTGTCAAGATTGTTCTCAAGGAATCATGAATCAAGACTTCCCGGTTAGATAAGGACAGAGACGAGGATAAAACACAGGTCTCCTAGTTTCTTTTTCAGAACGGTTTTTACTACTCTTTACTAACAACAGACTTACCCAAACCAGGAGTTATGCTCAGTTCAGGTATGATTTGGCTGCGGGAAAGAATACCTTATGCTTTCAACGCCTTTATGTTGCAGATATTAAATTTTAGGGCAGCCCCAGTGGCTCAGCGGTTTAGCGCTGCCTCCAGCCCAGATCCTGGAGACCTGGGATCAAGTCCCAGGTCAGGCTCCCTGCATGGAGCCTGCTTCTCCCTCTGCTTGTGTCTCTGCCTTTCTCTCTCTCTCTCTCTCTGTCCCTCATGAATAAATAAATAAAATCTTTTAAAAAAAAGATGCTAAATTTTAATTGAAAGCTTTTTAATAGGCTTGTCATGGCCATTGACTGAGAGTCTCATAACTCTTACTATAATACAACAGGTAGTAATGTCAGTGATTGTTACCATTCCGATGAATCGAATTTAATTAAATCATAGTTATTTGTAAATATATATTTAGCCATACCAGCACAGACAATAATAATAGGATCTGAGTATTTTAGTATATTATTATATTTATAGCAATTACATTTAATATCAATTGATCCCTCGGGGTATTATTTTTTCCTCTCAGGGTATTTTATTCATGATTTGCAATGTAAAAATAGAAAGGTTGCCCGGTGGTAAGACAAATGCATCCAGGCATTAAGAAGGCAAATTTGTTTCTAAGAGCCTCCAAAAGTCTTTTGGCATTCTCTCTGCCTGCAGTGCTCTTCCTTGTCCCCAGCCTCTCCTTCCCTACCCTTCACAGTTTCTCCCACCCTTCAAGTGGAAGTTATTTCCTCCTCCATCACCTGGGCTGGATAAAATTGCTCCCACAGCACTCCTCTCTTAACAATGCATATGAAATTTATCAAACACTACTTTATATTGCAATTTGTTTTCTACTTAATTTTGCTTCCCCATCAGAGCATTAGCCAAATTGGAGAAGACAGATATCAAGGCTTATGCTTCTGTTCTCCAGTGCCTTGGAATGTTTGGGGTTTTTCACAGAGACAGTAAATATATGATGAATGAGGAGGGTCACAAACTCAACTTCCTGAAGGGGGTGGCCAGTCAACATGATTGTCACAAAGCCTAATATAAGGAATATGGCTTTTTTTTTTTTTCATGAATGAGAAAACCAAGCCTGGAGAGAGTCAATTGTCTTGCCCAGGTTCATGCAGGATCATAATGTGATGGAGACATCACTAAATCCAGAATATCTGAGGCCTGCTAGAGGGCATTATTTTGCTCTGCACCAGAATGCTGTTGTTACTTATGTGCCCAGGCTCACCACAGAAGTGAGAGGCAGTTTTCACTGAGAGAAGAACCAGTTATCTAGGGCTTGGGTTTTTCTTTACCTTTTGCGTATTTTTTTTTCTTTTAGTTGACATTTAAGAGTCTGCATAGTATCACGTGCTTATTTTCCATGTAATTATCTGCTATTTTCCATTCACCATTTATGTGTACATGTTTGCAAATGATGGCAATTAGCATCCTCAAGACTTCATCCACTTTGCAGTGCTTATCCTAAATTCAAAAACATAGAAACACACACACCATAATTTACCTTTCAGAAGAACGTCTACATCGAATAAACCAGCAGCCAAATTGGAAATTCGAAATTGCATCTGGAGCTAATAAAAAACAAAATTGTCTGTAATACCAGCAATGATCAGTAGAATCTGTACTATTCAAGGAGTAATATGCAAGTGGTTTTCATTGGCAAGTAGGTTTTGGATGTTGGTCTGCCAAACCACCTTCCTTTTTTCCATGGACCCTTGTAAACTTTTCAACTTAGGAAAGGAGTCACCTTTTTGTTTTGCTTTCTCATGCTCACTCTGTCTGGTGAAAAGTTACATGAGCAAGCCTCCTCAAAATCTAACTTGCTGAGGGAGTGGGGGAGGCCATGACACAGGATGACTGTGAATGTGAATATGCTGCTCTGGAGTTTCCATTTTGATAAAACAGAAGGAGAAAGAGGGGACAAAGGTGGGAATGCAGGAGGGTGATGTGGCCAGGGGACAGCTATAGTCTTCTCAAGGCTCTGCTGTAGTGAACCACGAACACTGGATATTGATTACAGTTGGTGAAGAAAGACCAATGGCTGGGAAGAAAGCTGAGAGAAGGGCAGTTGGGACTGTTGCTGATCAGGAGATTTCCACCAGTATTCACAATAGTTATATCACTCAAAATATAATCATTCCATTGTTTTGGTTTGGAAGTTCTAGACAATTATATACCTGTCAGTCTTCAAAGCTGAGTCAAGAAACAATAGAAAAATGGAAGGAAAGTGAGTATTTTGAAGAACAATGGCTATATCACAGCTTACTTAGGTGACCTCGACAATATGACTAACCCTTTCAAAGACCAGCTACAAAATGATATCCAAAGAGTTTTGCTCTGGATGTCTTAACTGTAACATTTTATTTGCATTCTTCCATTAAGAGTTGTTGAAAAAAAAAATAGTGGAGTTTTCAATAAATATCTGTGGGTTCCAGGGTCTCATAAATTTGAAGACCACAGACCACAACTAGTCAGGAATTTGTATTTATAATTATGACTGAATACTTGCGTTGAAAGAAAACTAATTTTATGTGAACATAACTTTGTAATAGAGTACCCTGAATGTCACACTCAAAAAGAATCCATTGCAGGTGTTGGTAACCTGTGAAAAGAAACAGAGAATATGGTCATGTTTAAATCTGCCAATCACAGATTTTTACTTCTTGACCAATTCACTATAGAATGAGAAACTATGCAAAAATAATACTCTAAAGATGCACATCTGTATATTAATATAGTATAATAAATAGGAAAATCACTCTGATCATTTAGGGGAAACATTTGAACTATTTATGGAAAAGAGGTTTTTTTATAAATGTTTATAAGAAAAACCAAGATTATTCAGGTTATTAGTCTTATTACTGGTTAAGCCCTGAAATGACTATTTCACTGTCCCCACAACATCAGTTATTGTGGTGATGGGTAGCACCTTATGCTAGTGTTTTTAAGGGATAAACAAACAAAAAGAATTCATTATGACCTTGATGCTGGAAGCTTGGTTTTGAGAATGAAATGTAACTTAGGAAAAGATAAAAGTCAAAGGAATAAAACTGGTTGTGCAGGTTTCCATTAATGATGTCTTCGTCATTCACAAATCGTTATGACAATGTTTGTCAGGGCAGAAGGAAACAAAATCAAAAATGAAAAGTGATCCTGACACACTTTCCTTCAGGACATTGGATAGAAGCTTTCTTTGGTTTCCTCTAAGAAATGTCATCTAAGCAGGGAAGTAATGGGAAATGAAGACATTGGAGAGCAGTGGGGAAGACAGGAAGAGAAGGAATCTGTCTGGACAAATACAAGAAAGAAAGGGAAGGAGAATACTCTAATATAGGTTAGCGTGAAAGACAGAGGGAAGAAATTCATAGAGAGACATATGCCCATGAGTTAAAAAGAGAGACAGAACTAGCCAAATGATGGATGGGGGGGGGGGGAGGTTAGAAAGGAATGAAAAAAGAAAGGATATAGAAGAAACATTATTTATACTGTCTAATAAGTAAAAAGTATGATGTTTTTTTGCCACTCATAATAGAAATTAGGAAACCAAGAAAAGTTCTCATATAGAAGTTTACCCTGGGCTACCTCTCCAACAGGAGCTCTCCAGTCAAATGATGATTTTTTTTTTTTTTGGTGGGGGCAGGGGGCAAATCATTTATTGGAGGATAGAGATAAAGAAGTGACTGGAAAGTTGGTGATACGTAGTGAAAGGGAAGGATCCATTTAAAATGTATGTTTACAGAATGTGAGCATATTTGTATTTACTTTGGAGTCAGGAAGACAGCATGATATGTTGCATCTTAGAATACGCTTTCCACCTGGATAAAATATGAATTTTTGGAAGTAGAATCCTGTGAATGACTGCTTTATTAAACCAGAGCTGAACTAAGGTCCCTTGTTGATTTATTTATCCCACCCTGAGAGGCGGCATAGATGGGAAAACATACTTTACATCAACCATACAGTTAATCATTTCAGATTTCTTTGCCAGAACGGAGGTACCTTTAGCCACAGTCATGCTCACTTCTGCACAATCACACTCATGCACCATCACATGGTGGGGAAGGAAGCTCTGTTGCACAAACCATCAGTTCATGATCCTCTTATGGAGACTTTCCTACACCTTTGCTTGAAACAATTCCATTTGGTTCCAAAAGTCCTAAATAAAATGTTTATCTACTTTGAAATTGTATCTTTATTATTTGGACTTGGTGCCTGTCTACATTCTCACCTTCAAACATGACTTATCACTTGTTGATATTAAATCTGATCACCTAGCTGTTTATCAGATGTCTCCATGGGAAAGTTACTCTTTTCCCACTTTCCAAATTGCACTTTCCAGAAGGAATTCACTACGTGTAGCCTGCACCACCTTGTAAGGACAAATTATCTACATAAGTTATTTGGAATTCTTCTGCATGGCAATGTGTCTCTCATCCCGTTATGTAGTTACTAAACTATTTATTAATATAAGTATAGACTAATGGATATTTATCTTATACTTTGTGTTATAATCCAATACTACTTTATTTTGTTGCTCGAGTCATTCCTGCTTTAACTATTTGGGAACTCTTAAGTTACCAACATAATATATGTGTCCCTTTAACACATTCCCATAATTAAGGGTCTTCTTTTATTACTTCCTTACTTTCTGTCATACAAGGTGCACTAGGCTCATCTTGCATATTTCCTACCCATTCCAAGAGTCAGTCCTTTTTCCAAAGATACTTGAGTCATTTTACTGGAGAATGGTATTACAAATCAAGATCTGAGCATGGATATGCTCATTGCTACTTGGGTGTCTTTGCTTTCAAACCTTCTCAGCTGACAAACCACAGAAATATATGTGTGTGGGGGTATACTAATCCGGGTATATGCTCATATCTATAAATATTTCATATGTAACAAATTCTATCTATATTGTCAAAATAAGCTCCTATTGATGTCTCCAATTCCAATCCATTACCATATGAGGTATTCTGTACCCCTCTCCTTGATGATAACGTAATCTTGCAGCATCTGCTGTCAAATCAATGAACTGTTCAATTCCAGTACATATGCATAATGGTATCAACTAGAGTACAGTGCTTATTTACAACTTTTTGTTATTTTTTTCCCTTGAGTTTCAAAGATACCACATTTCCAGAGTTATTTACGTCAGTATCTTTTTCTTTTTATTAAGATTTTATTTATTTATTCATGAGAGACACACAGAGAGAGAAAGAGAGAGAGAGATACAGGCAGAAGGAGAAGCAGGCTCCATGCAGGGAGCCCGACGTGGGACTCGATTCCGGGTCTCCAGGATCACGCCCTAGGCTGAAGGTGGAGCTAAACCTCTGAGCCACCAGGGCTGCCCAATGTCGGTATCTTTTTCCCTCACTTCTTTTCGTGAGGCTGTTTCACACATTTGTAGTATGATCAGACTGTTTTGCCACATTCTGCATTCCATCCACTGATACATCACCTCCTAAATATCTTTTTTAATTTGTTTTCATGGATTCACTCTTTATACTCTGCAATTCTATGATTTGACAAATGCATAGTGACATGCATCCATGATTACAATATCCTGCAGAAAAACTTTACCACTCCCACATATCTCCTTTGTTTCACCCATTCCAGCCTCCTCATAACCAAATTCCTGGCAATCACTGATATATTTACCATCTCTGAAGTTTCATTCATACAGTATGAAACGTTTTCAGACTAGATTCTTTCACTTAGCAACATACCTCTATGTCTTCTCATGGCTTGACAGCTCATTTCTTTATTATCACTGAATAATATTCCATGTGTAAATATGCTACAGTTTAACCATTTTGCTATTGAAGGACATCTTGATTATTTTAGTTTTTGGCAGTGATGAGAAAGCTGCTATTACATGTGCAAGTTTTTATGTGGACATAAGGCCACTCCAAAGAGAGCCATCAGAGATAAAGGAAAACTGCCCTTTACTTATCCAATAAGCCCTGTAGCTTTTACTTTCTAAAAATCTAAGTTTTCAGGAAGCAGAAATTGCTTGATAAATTCTTCCTCTTTTAGTTATATATGCTTACTCTTTTAATTAATTTACTCTTTTAATTACATACATAAAATTCTATAAAACCTTTCATCAGAACATATATAGTTCTGGTTTCATAAAACCTTTCATTGGAACACATATGGTTCCCTTGTTAAGACACTGTTCACCCATATGAACATTCACTGATTTATTCCTTGCCAAAAGTCTGGGTGTTTAAACTGTCATGTATCTGGCAATGCACCATAATACTTCACTCTAAATACTTCAAGTCACTTAACATTCATGGAGATTAAAATCTAGCTGAAAATATGAAAGTAAGACCAGAAATGTAGTTAAGTGCTTAGTAGAATTTTGTGTTCCTCATTTATTGCATGGTCTTCAAAATAAACATGTGGGTGGAAGAGATGTAGATGGAAGTCAATGATACTCGCAAATACCAAATTAGGAAAATTGGAACTACAGAGGCATATTTATATACTTTGTGTTTATATGACTCAGGGATATAATAAAGACAAAATAACCTGAAATCTTTTTACACAGAAAAATATAATAGGAAATGAAAGTCCATATAATAAGGAGGAAGATAGGACAAGTCACATATAGAATAAAGAGAGAAATCATGGAAAGTATTGATCAAAGTGTCATAGATCAGTGTATGTAGATGATTACACGAAAGAGCTGAATATTATTTACTGGTAAGTCCTATCATTATAAGATCAATTAAAAAAATAAAATAAAATCACTTTACATTTAGTTCTCTGCCACACGGTAAAATCATCCATCTTGTAACACTTCCATTTCTGAAGTCACAACTACATGAGTGGGCAATGAAGTAGAAAGTTAAAATTTAGGCAATATGGACAGTTAATATAATTACCTAGATAACTTGAATTAAAGATATCCAATTTCCCTCATTTTGAAAATATCTTTGGGTCCAATGAAAAGACTTCAAGACTTTCTGCATTCTTCAGGTCTTATTCTTGAAGATAATTCTTTCCAATAGTTTTTATTGGTACCCCCATGATGGCATTAGGGGACTACTCCTTCAAATGATTCCTTAACATCTGGAAATGTCTTAGCCCTTCTCACTAAATATACTGGCCTCCTTACAGGTCTATATCCTATACTTAAAACTAAGTTCTCATAGTAGGCACTTGATACATATTTGTTAATCCCATAAGCTTGTGGGTTAGAGCTGAAGAGACAAGGAATCATAAAGACTAGTTCTGCCATTTACTGTGAAAACTTGGAAAACTTATATAAGCTACATTAGTCTCTGGTTCTTCACTTTAATAGAAATGATAGTAATTACTTCTCCTAGGATAGGTGTACAGAGTCAATAAAGTAATATATATAAAACCTAAAAAGGATAGTGTCTGGACATAGTAGTTGCTCAATAAAAATTAGTTTTCCTCATCTCTTGTGGTAGCTGAGTGTTTACGTAATTAAAATTTTATGGTAATAAATACATTCATTGACAGCAATACTGAGAAATATAAAAGAAATTCAAGAAGTTTCCACAGCATATTCTGTGATTTTGCCACCTTCTCTGTAGTCTCCTACCTGAATCCACTGCCTTTTGGGGATCTCCTGTATGCTCAAACTTCTCTCTTTGTTACTTCCATTGATTTTGTCCTTCCTCATATACCAGCAAGGGATTTAAAGTGCAGAGATCTGGGTACACTGTTTTCACATTTTGAAGCCTTATACAAACCACTTTGCCTGAGTTTCAATTTGCTCATCTAAAAAATAAAATAATTTCTACTTTGATAGTATTTACTTGACTCCTCTCCATTAACAAAGAAGATACAGCAGGAAAACAGTCACGATCTAAGATTTCCTAGTGTTTAGGCATTAAATTAATATTTGCATAAGCCATGTTTCAGTCAATGTCAATTGAACCGAGTATATAGATAGTATATAATGTTTGTATAGTGTGTGTATGTGTGTGTGTATATAACTTATTAATATATATCCTCAATCTCAGAAGTGGAGGGTAGCATAAATGAAAGTGCTTTATAAGGCACCAAACCTATATAATTGTGATATATGAGTAATAGTATTATTCTCAGTAAATCCCCTTACTTCCCTTCTTCCTTCCAATTCCTATAAAAATCTTAATCCTCTGTCTCAGTCTCCACCTCTCTGTAGACATTTGTTAATATTCATTGAGGAATAAAGTTTCCTTTAAATAGGATGAAGTAAAAAAATGATAATAATAAAAATAAATAGGATGAAGTAAGAAACCCTATCACTGAAAGGTAGCATTGCTTAGTATGAGATGCTTCTGAAGCAGTTTCCCTCTTTGAGATAATTCCAATTACCAGACTCTTAGTGGTTACACTTAGATTTCATCATTCTTTGGTTTTTCTGGACCATGAATTAGTCTCCAGAGATTGCCTACTCCTTTTCAGCTTTGACAACTAGATTTTCTTTCTCTCTAGTTGTAGATTTACACACTGACAAAATGAGCCTACTCTCATTTTTTTGACTTTACTCCTGATTCTTCACCCAGTTCCCACCAAGTGTCCTTTCACCGTGATTCAATTCCATCTCCTAGTCTTTTATGTGCCAACTCCTCTTCCTGCTTCCGTGTCCCTCTAAAACAGTGGGACTTGGCAGTTTTAGCACCAGCAATGGCGAATCCCCAAACTGTTGGCAATCTTTGTATTAGCCCTCTTGAGGAGAATATTATTTTAATGGAGACTAATTTGAAGCTCAAAACTTTCAGTTCTCAGTCATGTTAACCTGCCATATCTGACAAGGACTCTGAAGAGTGTGGCCTTTCTATCATCCCTAAATGAGTACCTAAGAAAAGATGACATGCTTCCATGCCTGGAACATTCTAAATTCCTTCACTGGAAACTGTGGAAGGGACATATGGCCCAACGCTGAATCTTTTTTGTTCATTCCCACATCTCCAGTGGCCAGTTTTAGGAAAGTCAGTAATATGTAAGTTGTCCAATATGTATTTAATGAATTATTGAGGAATGAATGAATGATGAATGGAGTAGGAGAAATAACTCTTTTTAAAGGTGAAAAATCATTTTTTTTTCTCCAGACCTGTAATCAAGGTACTTTATCCATGAAAGGAGATACTTTTGTGTTAAACATATTGATCACTGTCCCGGTGACAGAAAAGTGCTATCAAAACAGGACATTTTGTTTCATCTACTTGTTAGAATATGATGTGTTTCATGGATCATTAATTTATTCAAAGTTGTCAGTGATTGCTCTCAAAATTGTTCCTTCTTCAGTGTTTTTTTAATCAATAAATAGTACCACTGTGCCTAATTACACAGACCCCAAATACGGAAGTCATTCTTCAAACCATCGTTGCCTATCCCCATTTTCAATCAATGACCTAATCCTGTCTATTTTACCTCTTAAATGTCTCCCATCACGGTTTATTGTCTCCAGCTTTATTGTCACCACCCTAATCCAAGCTTCTACTGGAGTCTCTCTGAATCATAGAAGTAGTTTTCTAACTAGTCTTTTTTACTCAGTCTTCTCATTTTCAGTCCAGAATCATCTTTGTGTTGCACCCAGAGCATTCCTTTTAGAATGAAAATATGGTTATGTCAATCTTTGTTTAAAACCCTTTTATATCTTACTGTTCTTAAAATGAAGACCCTTTGCACGTTAATAACACAGCAGAGTGGGAGCTCCCTTACTGGCCTATTGTGTTTTGTTATTTCTATTAACTGCACCTCCTGAGACCCTGGTGTTATCCGGGCAATCTGTTCCATGCTGCTTTCTGTATTGCACTATTTCCATCAATTTCTACTTTTTTTTTTTATTCACTTCTCTCCATCCTTTAGGGATCAGTGGGATTTCTTGTCTCAGGGAACCATGTTTTAATTCCAGACTGTATCAGATCCCCTCAGTTATGCTCCAAGCCCATTTTACCACCCTCAGTACCTCAGATCTCACTTATAATTTAATGGACATTTATGAAATTAGTTGTTTTGCCTGTGTGCTCTCCTTGAGTGTGAACTTCAGGAGGGCTATGGTTGAGCTTGGCTTTTTAAGCGTGGATCCCCAGCTCTGGCTGTGTACTTTTAATGAATGAATGGATGAATAAATGATAAGCAAATGAGAGAAATGTGTAAAGAAGTCTGTGTGAGTAGTTGTGCTTAATTCCAATTAAGTTTTTAAAAATAAAAATTAGCTTCAGTAAGAAAAAAAAAGACACCGACTTTAGTTATCCCAGTTACAATATTCTGCTAGTCCTCAGTGTCTATCTCTTATTTACAGACTTCTTACTAGAGAAACTGCTTTTTCCAAGCTGAGTTATGAGCACAGGCACAAATTTTCTGTTGATACCTGAAATTATCCTACTCTAACCCTAAGCTTTTGGATTCTAAATGATATCCACTCCAGACACCTTGAAATCTGACTGTAACATTGCTTGCACATCACCTCATGACCTTTGCTCAGCCAGTAAATTGAAGTTTCATGTCCCTAGAGTTAAGTTGGAATAAACTGGAAAATAGAGTTTTCTTCACTATTAGTTCTAACCTATCTAATCTTCTTGCTCAAGGGATTCGCCTCAGTTCAATTATCACATCCAGAAAAAGATATGAGTCTTACCCATTTGTTCATCATCTAACAATTTCCAATGGGGTCATTGATATCCACCAGCCAGAGCCACTGACCATTCAACCTTACTAGAACCCAAAGGACTATAAAATAATGTGAGGTGGGAATTGTGTCTTTTTATGCTCATAATTTAACTTTGCTAGACCTCTCCAACAATGGCAGCGGTTGACAAAGTAGATTGATACTCTTATCTAAGCAATGTAGCATAATGATTTAATGTCTTAGATCATATTCAAGTCCTAATTTCACTGCGTTCATACCTCACCCAAAGCAGGTATGATAGTGAGGTAGACCCATTAGCCTGTGAAGAGGTTAAGACTATGTTTATGTTTGACACATTTTTTAGTATAAAAAGAAATCATCTGTATTATTAGTCCCCCAATATAAACTCAGTCAACTGGTTTAAAAGAGAGATTTATCCAGTAACCAAATCACATGTTCTGTTGCCACACTGCATGCCAGAGCTGTTCCAAGTACAAGCATCACGTTTGTGACTTAGCTTTATTTTTCTAACAACCACTCTTTTATTTTTCTAACAACCACGCTTATGTGAAGATCACGAACTATCACATGATCCATCTCTGCTCCAAGAGACTTTCTGAGAAAAAATATAGTGAAGAACGCAGCAGCAAGTGGGGAAGTAAACAGCGAAGGGACCCAGTGAGGTAGGCAAACACTTTTCCCCAACCTCATACTACAAGTTTCTTTCTAAACAGAACATGTTTCTCATATTTTTAAATCTGCAGGGCATACAACAGAACATCAAGCTTGGGAAAATAAATATATTCTCCCTATTAAAGTGTAAAGAGAAACATCTTCCTGTAATCCAGAAAAGTTTGCTGTAAGACACAAATCTTAGTTGCTTTAATCATATCACTTTTATTATCCCTAACACTTTTTTTTAAAAAAACTGATCTGTGCTTTCCAGTTAGTAATTAACTTCCTTGTGAATAGGGGCAGGACTTTATAGACCTTCTGTATCTCCCCACCATCTAGCATAGTGCTTGGTGCATACTAGATGCTCAGTAAATATTATAATATTTATAACATAATATAATATTCTCTCAGTAATAGATAGTTTTGAACTGGTGTAGTTATATGGTAAGATGGCAAGATAGAAAAGAAGCTTTCTGCTGCTTCTAGGTTTATTACTATTCTCTCTGTTTAGAATTTCTGTCTGCCCTCTTCCATTTGGCCAACTCCCTAGGCCTACCTCAAGTTGAACTCAATATCACCTCCTCCACATGAAATCTTCTTTAATATCCACAAGGCAAAGATAGTACACCAAACTTTGTGCCCCTGTAATTCCCAAATCACCAATCTTTTAGCATTTACCAACAAAATAAAAATTGTCAGTATCCCCCTTTCATCCAAAACTATAGCTCTTTGGGTACAGAGGTGTACATTTTCTCATCTTGGAACTGGATTTTTAAAAATGGTTAATGCTAGAAATAGTTTGAAAAAAAAGAAATAGATTTTTAATGAGTCAATAAATCAAGGGAAGGGGATGTTGCATGCCAATGGTGATATATATTACGTTGTAGATATTCTTTGTACTCTTGTTTTCATTTTAAAATCTAAATGTTATGTCTTCATTCTAAATGTGAAATACACCCTTTATTATTTCCATATTCATATAAAATTGCTTAATTAGAAAAGCTATCTTTTGAGTTCCAATATCTTATTTAACATTAAAATTTAGTTAAGAACTAGAGAGAAGAATGCTTGCATGTCTATCATATTAATCAACTACAAGATGCTTTAAACAAGTTTCTGAAGAGTAGCTTGTAGCTTTTCCATTGTCTTTTACTGTATCTTTCAATTTAATTCCTTCAACTATAACTTTTTTTTTTATTTTTTCAGATTTTATTTATTTATTTGACAGAGAGAGCCCAAGCACAAGCAGGGGGAGCGGCAGAGGGAGAGGGAGAAGCAGACTCCCCACTGAGCAGGGAGCTCCACAGATGTGAGGCTTCATCCCAGAGCCCTGGAATCATGACCCAAGCCAAAGGCAGATGCTGAACCGACTGGACCACCCAGGTGCCCCTATAACTTTCTTTAATACAAAATTCTTTGTGAACAAATTTCTAGTGCTAGACTTTAATAAACGGGATACCAATGCTACATTCTGAATAGCTTTTATTTCCCACATTTTTCAGAACATGACAATAAGAGTTTTGTGTGTTTGCATTTTAGTCATTATTTTTTTTTCTTTTTTAGGGTTTTCCAGAAAAAAAAGTGAATGACTCCTTACTTAGTAAATAAGTTTCTACATATCAGGATTTGTGAAAACTTCTAAGATTATATGATATTAGTTGTGTTTTGTTTTGTTTTGTTTTTTTCCCACATTGGGCTCTGGTGATATATTTTCAGGACCTTTAATGTCTTAACATTTATAAGCTTCACCTCCATGTTGAAATACCTCGAATCCTCTTTAATGCCTAAGGATTCCTGGCAGCTTATAGTTGTATGTGTAAGAGATGGGCCAAATCTCCATGGGAGAACATTCAAAATAGAAACAAATGTACCCCTGCTTAGTTTATGCATTAAACATTTTTCTCCAAATATTTCAGGAATCAGAGAGTTTTTAAAAATTAATATCCTTAGTATTTTAAAATAATGTTCTTTTGTTAACTATTAATTTTTCATATTGTGGCAATTTAACATCCTTGGAGATCCGGTGTCTTTATAAATTCCCTTCTCTCCTTCTCCCATAGAACCTGTTTTCCTATGAAATCCTGTGAAATATTTTTTCTGAATACAAATTAATATACATTCCATGATTTTAGCTTAAACTAAAAGCTCATAAGTTTTAAGTTAAACTTAAGCATGACACATCTACCTTTATTAGTTAAATTTGAATTAACACAGGTATGGGCATTCAACATTTTTCAGAACAAACAAGAAAATCTAAGTTGCTTTAAAATAGGCCCATATGAAGGCAAAGGCTGGTAAAAACTGGAAAAGTTACATTAATTACAAGGGAACCTCAATACAAACATCTGGAGTTATTCAACAGATTTCTTAATTTTGCACCTGGACATGAGTATTTTCACTTCTGTGAATCATTATGGTTAATGTTGGCTCTAGGTCCTTTACTCATAGATTATTGCACATTAATGGTACCATTCAAATGCCATCCCTAGCTAGAATGATGTACCTCCATGCTCTACTGTTTATAGTTTTCTAGGCACGCCTCCATCAATCTCCAAACCTGTTCAGATACTACTGAATCCTATTTTCTTATGATAGGTTTCTCACTTTAGGACTCAAGAATGTAATGGCCCAGAATTTCTCCCCTGCCATCTTTAAAATCAATAACCTTAAAACAGTCTTATTGCTCTCTTCTGACTTAGGACCAAATCTATATTCCAGCTGGAGTCAAACAGCCACATAACACATACACACTCGCATACATACATGAAAATTTTTAACTACGGTTTCTCCTTGTGTGGGAACATGGGATTTCAATCACGTAACTCCTAGATGGAGAAATCTGAAGCCCTGGCTGCTCATTTTTTATAAGCATTGAAAAGCCATTAAAAGTATGTTTCTCTGGACAGCTATAGGACATTCCAGGTTTTCTGTCCTACTTTCTTATAAGCAGTTCCTTCTTAAATTGTATTATTCACAACATTTAAAAGTCAATGTCCTGGAGGGACGTGAAAAAGGTTACAGAGAAAGAAATGCATATTGAAGAAACCCCTAGAGAATCACAGATAGGACAATTCAACTTTATTTAGACTCCAAATATGCAAGATTCTATATAAGTAAATGAAAGGACTGGAGCAAGATAGCCAAAAATATCACATTCCATCCAGCTGTGTCAATATCTACTTCTTATTCTTCCTTTTGTTTCTTCATAGTACTTGTTCATTTATTCATACGTTGTCTCTCTTTGTGCACCAAGATTAGAACCTTGTAAGAGTAGGGGCTTTGCCTGTTTGTTCACCACTCAATTTGGCCCTAGGATAGCACCCTGTACATTATATATGCTCAGGAAATATTAGCACAATGAATGAATGAATGAATGAATAAACATAAAAGAGAAAAAATCATACTCAAAAGAAACTGGCTGATTTCCTTTCACAGCATCGAAGGCATGTTATCACCAATATACTCTTTCCTTATAGAATGTAAATGTAAATGAAGATAAATGACTCAAGAAACACAGATCAGTGTTCACTAAAAGCAAATTCCTATTTGCTGCCTGGGAAGCAAAATAAGGTAGGGGAAGAAGGACTTAGTTATTAAGCCTGAGGTACTTTGTACTGTGCTAAACAATACAATCATCACTGATACTGAAGGCAGCTTTGAAAATCAGAAGCAGGAGTATAGAGTTCTTCTATACCATGGGCTGATGATTTATGATTGTATTGTGATAGAAAAAGCATCAAAAAAAAAAAAGAAAAGAAAAAGCATCAGATTCAGAGTTATGTCCCAATTAATAAGTGCTCAGTAAATGATAGCAATGTTAATATTAATATTACATTTTTATTAACAGCTACACTATATATGTATGTTCTTATATATTACTATGTGTAATAATTGTGGGAGTCAGTTTGATTTGGTTTCAAATCCTAGCTCTGGTGACCATAGCATGTGACTTAATCTCCCTAAGTCTCGTGTTCTCATCTCTTTCCCAGAATTATTGTAAATACTAAGAGGCATAATGTATCAAGGTGCTTTACCCATGTCTGATCTGATAAATAGTGATGGTGATGATGATTGTAACGGCGATATTGATTCAAACAAATTAAAGTCAGGTAAATGGAATGAACTGAAGTGTTGGCATACTAAGGAAAGCTTTCTTTCCAGGTAGAAACATAATTTGCAAGAAAGACCTTAAGAGAATCTACATTTCTTTCGAAGCCCTTGATATAATTCTGTAAGAGTGGATGATGTGACTCTAGATATCGCTTAGAATTATTGCAGCTGAGAGAACAACAACAACAAAAAAGAAATAAAGAAGAGAATATATAGGCACTGTTTTATGAACAAAACACAAATGTCTCAGAGGTATTTAAAGATTAAACAATATTTTAACAAAACCCAAAGTTGATATTTTGAAAAAGATCTCAATTTAAAAATTCTTTGCCTCCAAGCCTCAAAAAATATATTTGACTATTCCTCTGTTTGGAATTTGTTTTAAGGCTCAATTATAGACTGATGAGTTTATTCATGGTCCTTATTTTCTCATTCTCTGAATACTGATTTTCTTTTCCCCAATGCATGAATGTTTGTTGTATATTTTCATACCCTTTAAACACACATATGCTTGCACATTGATTATATTTTCAGTTAGGCCATACGTCACATTAAATAGTCACTAGTATATAGCACAACTTCATCAGATACCCCTTCTAATAAAAATATAAAATACATATACTGGAGAACACACTAGTAGCCCTGTCTAAGAAGCAGCTTAACCCAAAGCAAGATGCATATAAGCCATCAAAGCTTAAAATATAAAGAACAAAATAGAACCTCAGCCAGGAAAGTGGCAAAGACATTATTTGTGTCCATACATTCCCTAGGATTAAGCAAGAGTTCTCAGCACTTGTCTGGATAGACAACCGTAAGCCAAGTAACAACATTTTAAAGTAAGTAAATTTTTCCTTGGTGTTCTTCACTTCGTGTTTTGAATCTTTTAAATTCCTGTCTCCAGTACCCAAAGACCATACTAGGCCTCCTATTTGCCAAAGACCAGTACCAGTGTAAGTCTTTCAGCAACACTGCCTTCGGTGGAGAGTTCCAAGGCTCCAGGAGTCTATGTGTAGCACACATGTGCCCTGGGTCCCTTGCCTTTGCAACACAATTGTTGTCCAACTACAGACTACTTTATTACTGTTGCTTATAGCAAAGGTTGACCATTTAAGACCTGTGGGCCAAATCTAGACTATAATCTCTGTATCCAAATAAAATGTCACTGGCACACAGACATGTCCATTCACTTATTCATTATCCATGATTTCTCTGGTATAAAAATGGCAGAGTGAGTAGATGCCATAGAGACCCTATAGCTCACAAAGCATAAAACATTTACTCATTAGCCCTTGACAGAAAGCTTGCTGATGCTAGATCACTACTGTGCTGCAATCCTTCAGACCACATCTTCTAGGTACAGTTTGTGTTGCCTCCTAGTTTGCCTGAGGATCTGGTTCTGATCATCTCAGCTTTGAAACTTTTATCATCTCTTCTCTGACTTCCCTTTTGCCCCATAGACAATTGTCTCTGAGACAATTCCTCTACCCCCCACTGGCTCCTCTCACCAAGTCTAATGCATACCCCTTGGACTACAACTATTTTCATCCACTTGAATGTCAGCCAAGCCTGATCCAGTTTGGATTCTACTCAACTTCAGCCCACACAGCTCGAATTCCTTTTGGATTCATCGTTCCCTCAGACAAGGCCTCTGGCAGGTATACTGAATGTTAATGCATTAGCTTTCTAAATTAACACATACAGTTGTAGAAAAACATTGTCCTGCCTAATCTCTCCCCATATGACTTTTCTCTCCTTTGAAACAGTAGACAGGCTTCAAGTAGTTATGTTTCCAAAGAAGAAATGGCAAGTTAAACGTCTTTAACTTGTAGGGTCCCTTTAAAGAGAGTAAATTTAAAAGATTCAGGGAATTTTGGTTAGAAAGGAACTATCTTTTTCCAAGTTCACCTGTGGCTCCCTCATTCATCATGGTGATGAATGCAATATTTCCTCAAATCGTTGTATATTTATACTAGAGAGAAAACATAGTACGGTTTATAAATGAAAAACTGCTATTCATAGTCATTCATTTTGGTTAGGTTTGAGTCCCATTTTCAGCTCAACAAAATATTTGTTTCGGGTAGATTCACCGTAGTTTAAATATATATATATGCCTGTAGTAAAAAACAGTATGTTTGAATTTCACAAGTCTCTAAGAGCTCTCAACTATCTTGCATTTCTTGGTAGAGGTTTCAATCTCAGCCATTTTTTTTTAATAAAAGGATAAGATTTATAAGTGAACAAGCCCAAGAGCCTTACTTAGGCTAAAAATAGATTATCATGACTAAAAATACAACCCTGATTAATGAATTTTCTAGTAATCACTCTCTGGACTTTAGATATGACATGCACTCCCAGATAACAACTTACTTAAAAGTTTCACCAAAACTTAAAGGAACAAAAGATGGCATGAAAGACTTTCATTTTCATATTTATCTTTTTTTTTTTGAGTGTTATCACCAGTTTGTACAATGGCTACTCTGTTTGCCTACAGACTACCTATTCTAACAGCATCTCATTCATTATTTATAAAGTACATTAGGATACTTTGAGTGTGGAAGATGCTACAGAAAACCAATTCTCCTCTTCTTATTGTGCTAATCCTGGATTAAAATTAATGAATTTTATAGCAGGAAGAAAATGAAATAATACATAAAGCTAATATGACAAATACAATGGAATTCAGAAAATAAATTTTTAATACATTTTACTTTGTAACTTAGTGGTTGAGTATGATGTCATGTCCACTTTTATTCTGATATCTCTATGAACCCTATGGTAAAAATTGTTAGGGTATATGATCTGTGTTCACTAACCTAGCAATAGTGAACCTGTCCTATGATGAAAAATGGATTTAACCACACAATGAATCAATCTGTCTCACGCCATCATGTGTACCTTCCATTCCTGTAATATCTATGTTCTGCACCTTTCCATCTGGCTACTTCACGTTCAAGTTATTAGGATTAGAGATTATTTTACAGCATTGGACCCATGTTATAAGAAACATAGTCTAAGCTCACAAAGTCTTGCTTAAATGAGCATTTGGAACAAATACAAAAAAAAAAAAAACACTAAAGTAAGAGATATCATCAACATTTGATTTCCATAGTACATTTCATGTGAAATATTTACTACTTGTACAGCTTGGGATAAAGTAGCTTTGCCATTTTAGGCACTATTTTTTGCCATCTGTAATGTGAAAGAGGTGGATGAGAAGAGGGCGGAGAGGAGAATATACAGCACTGTAGTGCTAATTGGGCACAGGTGTCTACCAAAACATGCAAACCACAGCTTGGTTACATCAAAAGAAGGCACGCCTTGTGGTGGGCAGACACAAACCTACAACAGAGCAAAAGACTTGACCAACAGAGTGGAAATTTGGCTATATTCTTCACTTTCTCCCTTAGCTGGACACCCTTGTGAAATGAACAACTAACAGAAATATATGCGTTATGTGTATGGTAACTAGATAAGCACTAAAAAAGTAGACAGCTCCTAGTTTCTTCATCTCTCCCACTATTCACTCTTTCTGTGACTATAATATGGAAGCATCATGTTCAGAACAAGAGAACTTATGATCAGACCAAACATGGAAAGCTGGTTATATTTTTGTGTACCACAGAATGTATTTTGACGACCTGAAGTATGCATCTACACAAGATGTAAAATGACTACAATGGTGATAGTCACTAAGCTATGCCATAGAGAAGAAATGGATAAAAGGACTAAAAATTCTTAGCATGACAAAGGAATGACTAAAGAGAATCAAGGAAAAAGAAGCAAAACAAGAAGGTGCATCTTTTTTCTAGATGCAAATAATAACGAGGCAGATTTTAATATAACATAAGAAAGAAATTTTAATAGAACTCTTCAAGCATGAGTTAATCCCAAGAATAACAAGCTGCAAATGATTAGAAGTGTTCAAAGTAATGATGGTTGGTCACTGGTTTGGAATACTTCAGAAGGAATCTATTTAATCAAAAGATCAATTTTTGTGCAAACATATTATGATAAACACAAAGCTTTAAGAGATAACAGTTCTACTCCACAACACTGTTTGAACACATGCCATATTCCAAGCTTTCTACCATCTGCTGAGAATATGCACATAGATAAGAACTAGTCTTTATTTTCAAGATACAACAGAGCATGAAAATAAACATACACAAAATTAAATATACTATCACTATAAACAATACTATTAGTTCTTGTACTATTAGAAAAAAAAACAGGAAGGCTTTTTGAAATAGTTAACCTTTGGTTGAATCATAGGGGAGGTTGGACTTGAATTTCCCCAAATGGGGAATACTAAAAAAGAAGAGATTGGCTGGTCAAAGTGAGGTGGCTTTCTAGATAGGAACCTACAATTTAACATTTTTCTTGACAAGTTCATTGTTATGCAATGACCAGTGAACAAAACTATTCATTGTTACTCAATTGACATTAATAGAACACCCTACACAACAGGAGAGAATGTATATACTTTTCCAGTGCATGCAGTATATTTACCAAGACTGACCATATCCTGGACAAAAAGAAGTTTTAATACATTTAAAAACATTCAAGCTATTAAAAGCATGCCTTGTGACTACAACTGGATAATTTAGAAACCAAAAATGGAAAGATTGCTGATAAATTCCTAAATATTTGCACATTAAACAACATACTGCAAGTAATCATGAGTCAAAGAAGTGAAAGATATTAAAGATTATTTTGTCTGAGTGAAAATATCAAAATTTGTGGGATGTCACTAAAGAGGTACATAGATGAAATTTTGTGTTACTGAATTCCTATAATAGAAAAGAATTAAATCAACAATCTTAGCTTTTAACTTAAGAAACTAGAAAAAGAAGATCACATTAACTTCAAAGTAAGTAGGAGAAAGAAAGATAATTGTGAAATCAATGAAATAGATGTTTAAAAAAGAGAAGAAAAAACTAGAGAAAATCAATGTAACCAAAAGCTGACTTTTTGAGGTTAATAAAACAGATAAACTTTAGCTAGACTAATTAGGGGAAAACAAGTTACAATAAACGAATGTGAGTGGTGATGTTACTACAGATTCTATAGATATTAAGAGGATCATAAGAAAATATTTTGAACAAATCTATGCCAATAACTTTGACATCTTATAGGAAATGGTCCAACTTCTTGAAAGACGCAAGCTACCGAAGACATCTTTTCCATCATAAACTACAAAAGAAGCCATATTGATAGATTTCTTGGTGAATAGGAAATTAGAGAAAATCATCTTAGAATTCAAATGTCTCCTGTTCTACAAGAATGGAACAGCTGCCAGGAGGGTAAAGAAATTTTGTCAGCCTCAGAGACTTGTTTTGACTCAGGAAGATGACTGGATGGGCACTCAAAACATTCGCCTCTGTAATTCTCTTTTTTTTTCTTTTCTATACTTCCATGGTTTATAAATATCTCTTCTGGAAATTATATTCATTCTTGAGATATATTTGCAGTATCAGGTTAGTACAAGGTTTCTCAATCTCAGCACTACTTACAATTCAGGCTTAATATTTATTTGTTATGGAGGTTGTTAAGTGCTAACATTTTAAGATGTTTACCAGTATCTCTGGCTTCTGCCTATTAGAATAACTGTCTCCCAAGTTGTGAGAAACAAAAATGGCTCTAGACATTGCCAAATAACCCTTTGAGAGTAAAATTGTCTTTTGGGGCAGAAACACTATGTTGAAATCAAGTATTACTGATGTAGAAACTAGCCTCTACCCTTAAGGGAAGCCTGTATGGCTTTATTATCATACATGGTGTTGATTTCTGAGTCCAAGCTTGTGAGAACAATAGAATTTCTCTAATTGTTTTAATCCTTGTTCTCCATGTTTCAATCATAAGTAGGAATTTTCCTGTATAAGGGACACTAGTAAATAGTTACAAAGGCATTTCAATCAGAAAGACCAAGGTGAACAAAAGAATATGGGAGCAATGTGCAGCTGGAGAAAATGGAGAGCCAAGAGAGAGGAAAGTGTATCTGAAGTCTTCAAATCTCCTTAATTTAAATATTAACCCTCTTCATTCTGTACTGATAAGTAGCAATAATTAACATTGAAGTTTAGAACATGTGAAGAAGAATGTCAAGTTACATTTTATTATGTTATTCAATACTTACCCTATAATGTAAATACTATTATTATTCCCAGTATGTACATGACAAACCTTAAGTAACTTAACCAAACACATACAATAAATAGCAGAACTAGTCTACAAACTCATCTTGTTCTATAATCTGAATTCTAGACACTGTGCTCTACTACAGGGATAAACAAAGATAAATGAAACAATCTTTCAAGACGCTCCTAGTCTCGGAAATCCTCAATAATCCAGTTTTATCTTTATATATATTATTTTATCCTTGGAGTATCTAATCATTAAATTTCAATTTAAATGAATATCAATTACAAATTACTCTGCAGTTTATTCATTTCCTAAGCCTTGACCATAATATATCCTGAATATTCATGTCTTTGGAAATTTTCATTTCGAATACCATACCCCTGAAGTCGATTGTAACCCATCCTGTCTGCAAGAGGTAAAAATAAACAGATAATAGGGGGAAATATATAGTGATGTGACTACGCCTAGATTTCAAAGACCAGATAGAAACAGCTACCTCCAGTGCAGGGGCATTGACCAAGAAAATTATTGACTTAGAAAATTATTTGACAAAACTTGAATGTTTTACTTAGATTGGAAAGAAATGGCAGTAAAGAACGAACATGTAACTGTATGCAGATGGTTTTCTGTTGTTATTGTTGTTAAAGGTAATGCATCTTTATGTTTTCTTTTGCTTTATTTTATGAAACAGGTAGACTGAAATAGGAAAGACTTTTTTTTCCTTAATTCACATTAATGTGAATGGTTTTTCATCACCCTAAAGGATCTGTTGTTTACAATTCAATCATATAAGAGAAACAAGGAGAGGTATCCAGCTGAGACAAGTATAGCTCAGGTCCTCTGTTCAATGAGAAAAAGACTATCTGTTCACACTCTCAAAAGATTTTTTGATTGGCAGCCTCCTCTCAAATGTTTGGATTTGCATCCTACGTTATGTGCAGGGTTCATCAGGTTCGTGCCAGCCTCTGTCATTTCATCCTGTACGAAGTATGTCACCTGCTGACAGTTCTGGTAAATAGGAAGCAATGATTCAGAGGAAAAGGTCACATTTGGGTTTTTTCTTTAAGACAATATTCTTTGAGGGGAAATTTTGCAAGGCTGCAGGTCCGCAAAAATTCTTCAGATTTATTTTTTTTTTCTAGAAAAGGGCATAGAGGAATGTGACAAAAAAATTTAAAAAAGGAAAGATACTGTGTGTGTGTGTGTGTGTGTGTGTGTGTGTGTACAATTTTATAACTTTTCTCCAAAAATGTTTAAAGAGGTTTCACAGGAATTATATCAGATGTGATGGCTACAGACAAGTACAGACAACATTCTTGTCTGTGGGATCCTTCTGAGAAGACAAAACCTTTTTTCTTCACTGATTCATATGTTCTAGTTTTCATTTATTTAGTATTTTGAAGTTTTCCCCCATCTCAGAATAATATTAGTAATAGCTAAAAAAGAGAACAAGACCCTTTCCAAAGATTCTCTTGTGTTTAGTATGTGAAATCCACCTGTGACATTTATTTAAAATATAGGTTCGTGAGTTTTATCTTAGACGATTCATCTCAGAGGTAGATCTAGGATGAAGTCCAGGAATCTTTATTTTATAAGTCACCCAGTTGATGAGTTGGTCCCAGGCCACAATTCGAGAAACGTTTGTGAAGAGAGTCCAGCAATATAGTATAAGATATATAAACTTTCAATCCTTTAGGAAGTAATTATTCACTAAGGCCGTAATGAAAGAAAAACATTTAATATTTCTAAACAAAAATTCCAAGTAAAAGAGTATTTATTCTGAAGGCCCCAAGGTCTTGAAAACCCTGCTTGCGGCTAATGTCAGGCCCAGAATCTCCTTTCCTCAATCATGGAAAATTCAGCCACCAGATGGGGGACTCAACCAACAGATCAAAGGCAAGTGTCCTCATGAACTCACAACACCTCCAGTGGTAATTTATTGACTTTTTGTAAAAATCGTCGAAAGAGCAGTCAAGGCAGTGAGACCTCAAGCTTGATTTGGACACTTCAGCCTGAAAGTCTTGCTTCCCTTACATTGCTTCAATAATAACAAAGGCTGCAGAAATTATTTGAGTGAAGATTATACAGTACAAATTTACTTTCCACTCTTCTTTTCAACGCGAACCATTTTTTAGTCTGACAACTTAGCTGTTGTCTTGCTGATTTGGATACTTGTCTAAAATGATCTGGGAAAAATAAGTCATATTGTGCTGTTTGTGGCAGTGGAGTTGGTGCATTTTTTTTTAATGGATTGTGTTTGTGACAAGAGCTTTCCTTTACCATTTGATTTGAAGACATTTCCTTCACTGACAGAGAAGTAGTTCCAGTGGAATCAGCCATTTAAGAGAACGCAAGAGGATTGTATGCTCCTGTAACAAGTCATATACAAAACTGCCCAGAACACTTTACAACAGGCTAAAATAATTTTTTCCTGAAAGAAATCATAAGACTAGAGAGGCAGCATAGCACAGTGGTTAAAAGTACAAATCCTACGGTTGAGCTGCTTGAATGGAATTCTTGTCACTAGCTTGTGACCTTGGTCAAATTACTAAACCTCCATGTGGAGAATAACCATAGTACCCATTGACTGGATAGTTAGGAGGATTGCATGACTTGATACACATTAAAGGGCTTAAAACAATGGCTGACACATGCCAAACATGATTTTATTTATTTAACAGCACTTCTCTAGAGCTGTCTGTGCAAAGGATGAGAACAACTTTGAGGGGCTGGCTGAGGGAAAAGTTATTATGTGTTAGGTACAACTAGACGTGTTGAACGTCTTTATCTACCAAGCACGATAATTACATCATAGCAAATTCCAAATGAAAAAAAAAAAAAAAGAGGGAGAGAGAGATAGAGAGAGAAAAGAAATGTTTTAGTATTTAGATTATCTAACTCCAAATAACTATTCTTTTGGCTAAGACAAAAATGCATGAATAATATCAAGATAAATTCAAAATTTAAATATTTAATCAGACATTTAAAAAATCGAGAGAAAGGAATCCAGTGGAGTTTAAGTAAAGGCAAAAAGAATAATTTTAAGTGCCCTGCTAAGAAAGCAGGGCAACTGTTTCTAGCACACACTTGGTGCTGTGCCCACCGTTCTCTGGAATACCTGCCAGTTGCAACTGAGTCAGCCTCAGACCCTATCAAATGGCACGTAACAAGTCCAGTGTCAACTAGGACGTGGCACCTTTTCCTGAGGCAACAGGCTGACAAGGTCCATGTGAGTTTAATACAGTCTAGGGGAGTAGTGAGAAAGAGGATACTTACCAAGGAGTAATCCGCCTCCATGAGGTCAAGAGACAGGAGAGAACAGAGAAGGAGGTAAATGTCATTCCCCCCCTTCAGCAGAATGCATTTAAATGGCTTTGCTTATGGTTATTGCTAACTAGGGATCGGGGATAGGTTGAATAAGACACGATTCTCTCCCTGTACTTGATATAATAGCACAGATGGTTCATTTGTAGAGATGGGGAAAAACGAAAAACCCAAAGCACACGATTTTATCAAGTTCAGTTGACTTCACTCCTGAATCTGCAAAATTTGGTTTGAAACCTTGTGAGACTCAAGTTTCTTGTGAGATTTCTGTGCTTTCAGATTTCATTCAAGTGGAAAATGAACAGGCTCCCTCTCAGCAGCATACTGCTTCTGCTCAGGGTAAATCAGAGCCATCTGGGGTAGAAGGGCCACAAACCCGCCAATCCTAGCATACTGTCTCCAGTTTTATATACTCTAAGTTCCAAGGAAAATCTGCCTTCCCAGTCTTGAAGCTCTCATTCCCTTTATTTTGCTAGAAATGCCTTCATGTCATTCATTCCACATTGACACCCATCATTAGTCCCTTTTGTTCTCAGAGTAGCATTTGCCGTAGAGTGACAGAGCAAGGAGAAGGGACAATCCATGGAAGAGAGATGGAAAGTGCACAGATCTCACAAGGAAGAAGATCCTGGAATAAAGGATTTGGAACGTGGGATACTGGATGGGAATAAAAGCACTATCCCGAACCAATATTCAGTGTGAAGTACATAAAAGAAATACTGCTCTTCCAACAGTGATTTTAATATTCATTTTCTTCCATTTCCTTCCCCCATCAATCCCTAGTTTCCTCAAAATTGCTGTTGCAAAATAACAACGAAGTTTTCTCACACCTTGTTCCTTCACCTTCAGGGTCTTAAGGCATACTTTCGCCATGAGACCCATCTACTTGCTTAACCTAATAGCACAGATGGTCCATTTGTAATGATCACATTAAATGCACACAGTGGAACAGTAGTGGTGGCTCCTCTGTGAAGAAGGATACTGTGAATACTACTACACATAAATAGCTTTGAGCTGGTGACAGACAATTGTATCCCCGTATGCCCCAGCAAAGCCCACCACTGTGCAGTGACTCAGATGAGAATAAAGGGGAGAAGCTGAAGGAGAAGGAAACAGGAATGTTAAGGAACGGGGAGGAACGGTACCTGCTAGACCAGTGAGCTTCGCATGTCAGTAAAGTCTAGGAAAAATCCTAATCTTTCCAAGGTCAGAGATTTCCATCTGGAAGCCCATTCTGGGTTTTGTTTCCAGCCGGAGCCCACAGTTAAAACAAGGCCTTGAATGAAATCACGCTTTATTTTACTAGATAGACTAGTTTGGAGCAAGAGCAGCGTGTGATCATTTAAATTTGTTTTAACAGAATTGCTCGCTCTGTGTGTCTTTTAAGTTGTAACAGGGAATTACATTTATAAAGTGGTATTTATGAAACGAGTCCCTTTTTCTAAGATTAAGCAATTTAATGAAGTAGACTTAACTAGATTGCTATTTGGTAGCACCATGACCAGACCTTAGGAATATCAGGCTTGCTGACATTTAGAGTTACAGGTAACTTTCAAGGGTTTTTTTTGTTTTTTTTTTGTTTTTTTAAGATTCATTTTGGGGAGTGAATTTCACTCTTGTAAGTCTTGAATCTTTTCCTTGGAAAAAAAAAAAAAAGGTCTTGAATCCATTTCTTGAATAGTCTTGAATCTATTTCTTGGGTGGGGGGGAACCTTTCATGAAAAGCTGTGTCTGGCAACTGGGGGTGAGGGAAGGGTTCTTTTCAAGTTTTCATGTGCATATGCAGAGCCAGGTCTTTAAAAATGGTTGTATACACATTTCAATCAGCTCTACAGAGGCAAATAAATAGTTTTTAATGTGCATTTTGACAAGACTGCATCTTGAAACACATAGATATGAAACAATAAAATATCGCTTCCTCTATTTTTCATTAATAAGGTTATGGGAGGAAAACAGGGCATGAAAAGTGTTAGGGAAGTCGACAACTGTAGACACAATGAAGAGTGGGTGGGGTAGTTAAGGATCTGTGAAAGGTTTTGTCTGTATATTGTTTTTTTAAAAATAGCTAAATTTACTTTTTAAACCATTGGGTTATAAAGTTTGTTCACAGTAGGCTATCTTAGAAGTCAGTACACAGGGAGAGTTTTTTAAATAATTTTTTCATATTGGACTAATAATATCTAATGGAATTTCTGAGGAATAATTGAACTTTTCTCCACACATTTGATGTGACTTTTAATAGACAATATAAAAATATTTAATTAGAGTTACTTGGCACACTCTTGTGTTTAAAATGAGTTGTCACAAAAATTAAACTCTAATATTTTTATGGAGACAAGCAGGAAAAAAGTTATTCTAGACTAGAGTCAACACACAACACACCGAAGAGGTGTGGCTTTTGTGATAAAGGTAAAAACTGCACACTTGTAAAGGTCAACTTTTTTTTTTCCTTTTTTCCAAAGGTCAGCTGGTGTTATATTTATATTGCTCCTTTAAAACTCTGATTAAACATTTTTATTTGTATTGTCTCTAGCTGTTAATCAACATCTGGGAAAATGTCAGAATCACTTTTCATCTTTCTTAAGTGCTTTTCTTATTACTCAGCAGCTGGGGTAAGAGTCACCCCGAAGGAGTGGATGTTGTCTCCACCTTGCCGTGTGGGCTGCTGGGAGGGGGGGGGCTCATGGCAGAGGGTCTTTGTTCTAAACCCTCATCCATGCATGTGACCTCGGCATGGTCCATCTGACAGCACGTTCTGAAAGATTGATTAAAATGTAGTCACTCAATGATTAAGGTAAAGCAAGAAATGTTGAATACTCTTAAAAAAGGGAGTGATTTGGGGACATCCGGGTGGCTCAGGGGTTGAGGCTCAGAATGTGATCCCAGGGCTCTGGGATCGAGTCCCGCATCAGGCTCCCTGCATGGAGCCTACTTCTCCCTCTGCCTGTGTCTCTGCCTCTCTCTCTGTGTGTCTCTCATGAAAAAATAAATAAAATCTTTAAAAATAAAAAACGTTATTTAAAAAAACTGTTTAAAAAAAGGGGGAGTGGTTTTGATGGCTCAGACTTAAATTATGATTCAACAGCATGGTTGTTGACTTTTTTTTCTTTTCAATGTCAGAAAACAAGACCAGGACAAAAGGAAGTGGTTTAGATTATAATCAACAACACAGAACAAATCTGCACTCAAGACTCCTGTTTCAAAAAAAAAAAAAAAAAAGACTCCTGTTTCTGCTCTGGCCTCTGACTCACAACGACGAGTTGCACAACTGAATGGTTCTTTTTGCTTGATGTTTCCTCACAAAAATAATAGCCCCGGCATAAGGAACGGTAACTTTTAAGCGAATTGTGAGTGTTCCTTAATTAATGCTCAAAGGATAGTTTAATATATTTAGACACAAACCTTTATGAAATTGCAAGGTAATATGATAATGGGTTTTAATTGGCCAGGCTGAATTAGAAAATTCTAATTTAATTGTAGCAGTTTCCTTAGTGCCCTTTACTAACACTAACTGATAAATCTGTGAGCTATCCTCTAATACTTGGGCTGATCCTGGAGGGGATTGAAAAGAGCAAATGACTCCCTTAGCACACAGTGTTCAACCGTGAGAGGCGGTTTCCTGCTTCCAGCCCTCCAGGGGCCTCTCCATCGTATCAGATGAAATAATTCCTCTGAACTGTCCCTCAGTGGCCCAGAAAAGTGAAATCTTCATGTACATATGGTAGAGCCTCATAAACGTCTGGCGATTAGTGGATGATCTAAATTTCCAAGGTTAAAACTTGATGTTGAGGTTGTGGTCAAATCAAAACAGACATTGAAGAAACATTTACATTTCTGAAAATGCCTTAAAGCTTCAATGCTGCTTTTCCGTCTGAAATAGGACTCGGTGATATTTCAAGTCTTTTGAGCAAAAAGAGGTATTAGCTATCATTTGTCCTTTAAGCCACAGAGCAATGCCTGAGTCGGGTTATGTTCTCAACCCTCTTGGAGAGGAACCAGGCAATCAGTGCAGTGACTGAAGGATACAATGATCAAGAGTCTCTCGTACACACACCAAAGGGTTTGTCCAATGGTGCTTCAACGTGCATGTCTTTGTTTGTCTGTTTGTTTGTTTTTTAGGATTTCATTTATTTATTCATGAGAGACACAGACAGAGGCAGAGACACAAGCAGAGGGAGAAGCAGGCTCCTTCTGTGGAGAGGCTGATGTGGGACCCGATCCCGGGACTCTGGGATCACGCCCTGAGCTAAAGGCAGATGCTCAACCACTTACCCAGCCAGACACCCTGATGTGCCTGTCTTAGGATCTAAGGAAATACTTTTCCTTTAAGAAACTATTTCACGAAACTAACAAGTGAGAACCTTTTCCTGCCGTTTGTCTTTTCAGCCTGAATCATGATATATTTTCCCCCACAGAAGTTAAATTTTAGTCAAAATACAATAAATTATACCTCTCGAGGTGGTCCCAAAATGCAATCCAATATCCTAAATGATTTAAATTCACAAAATGTTTCCCACTCTTTCCTACTACCCAAAGCAAGAAACATGGATAGCCTCAAGAATTCTGTTATCCACGTAAGCACCCTAACCCTGCCTGGATGTCAGTTAATTCCTCTTCTTTATGGATGGACTTGTGCTATTCTAAATAAGTAGTATAACTATAATCCCATTATAGCACTATTGTGCTTTAAAATTACAAATACCTCAGGAGCTAAGTCTCCAACCAACTCCATGAGTTACCCAGTACTGGTCCCAGCTCAATTCATGCCAACTTATTTACACAACAGTCTTGACTGAGTCAACCAACACACTCACCTCATCAGGCAACTGGAGACACACACTCGCCATTCCTGTCCTGTCATAAGCCAGACGATTTAAAAATATTCCTGATTAACATACTCGTTCCGTATGGCTTCCACATCACAGCAGGCTTGCCAGAAACTGATCTGGGGTCTTTGGAGCCAAAAGAGTTAGAGACAAAGCGGGAGAAACCATATCATATGTGACTTGTGTGGCAAGTTACAACCCTGGGTTAAAACATCTCGAACTGTCTGCAATCCAATGAGAACCTGCAAAGTTTTGTCTAATGCCCTACCAAGTTGAAAGGCGTGATGCTGGCAAGAGCAGTGCAGTGAAGCCTCAGCTTAGCAATGATGCCCTTTCGTAGACAGATCTAGGGCAACTTGCCGTCATCGTTCTAAGACTGGTTTAACGTTCATTTATTTTAGAGAACTAAATGCAGACAAGGCACTTTCACCCATTTAATGTGTCCTACTTCGATGGCACTATTGGGATTCTTTTTCTGTCAGTTGAAGGTTACCTGAAAACCCCGACGAGTATCTGCTTTTCGTCTTCTTTATTGACTCAATCCAGTATAATTAAGGAAAGTCATGAATTATTTCTAACGTATTAGAAAAGAAGTGCTTTTATTTTTAATTTCTGTGTTTTTACTTGATCATCTTTATCGTTCAAGGAAAAGAATCACAAATGCTGCCCTGCTGACCACAAGGAAAGCTCCAATGAAAATCTGGTCAAAATTAAAGAACTTGGCTGTTTGTGACCATTATCCTTGACACCAAAAAGCTTGGGGAGAAGGACGTGTTAAAGATTAGGGTCTTATTTATTCAGTTGGTTGATGCTTCATATTACCACACATTGATACCCGTCAGGCAGGCACTTACAGGGTTAACCTCTTTCTAGCAAAGAGTGGAATTCTGGTTACCCATCAGTTACCTCCAGGAATCCATTCTCTCTTATTCTGGAACGGCACTCCATCCTTCCTATTCTATACAGAGACTCATCCTCCCCTCTTGGCTCATGACATCCACAAAGGAGACCCGTTAACCCTTTCCTCTAGGAGGGAGAATAGGATTTGGGCCCAAGTTAATCAGGTCCCTGCATTCCCCTGGTGATGATACATGGCTGTAAGGACAGCATATAAACTAAGACAGTTCAGTTAATATAGTGAATCTTATGACTTTTGGTACATATATCCAAAACCGAGATCTATCTTTTATACTGAACTTTCTACTGGATAAATAGAAAGGGGTATGAAGATCTGCAAGGACATTTTTATATGACAAATGGAAGAAGAGGCTGTGAATGTACCAGTACAAAGAAATGTGCTAGGATATGTAGAGAATAACCAGAACCTGGTAACATTGCTTGACCCTGGATCGACCTTTCCAAGAAGCAAGAGTTATTGCTACACTCAAGAGTTACGGAAGCCAATAAACACATTTCCTTTTCCATAAGCTATTCTGAGTTTTTTGTCACTTCTTTGTCACTTTATAATTGATATTTAGTTTTATTTATCTTCACAGCAATTATATGGTGCAGATAGTATTATTTACATTTACAGAAGTGAAGAAACTTAACCTTAGCGAAGTTAGGCAAATTGCTAAAGGTCCCGGGTTGGTAAATAGCAGAGTTGAGTTTTGAAGCTATATCCACTTCACTGCAAATTATAACCTCTTAAACATTGCAGAATAAAAGCTGCTCTGAAAGAGAGGGGAGAGGAATACTGTGATTTCAAAATCAGAACTCCTTGCAACTGATCTGTCACTTGTTTTTACTGGCTTCAAGTATGTGGACAAATAATCCCGTAAGACTGAAATAAATATGATTAAATAACAAAGTCATGGAACTTGTGAATAGTTTGTACAACATATGTCATATGATTCAGTTGTGCTTTATATAATTTATATTTCTTATAATTGCATAACCTTCCTCCCAATAGTAGAATGAATCCTAAACTGACACTTTCCTCTCCTCTCCCCCTGGCTAATTCTGGACTGGTATGACTCATTCTGTTGATCTTAGCTTCACCATCAGTCTTCCCAAGGAAAACTTGTTTTGATTAATATTTAAAGTACCTTGGGGATTGTTTCCTGTTTTTCTTAAGCTGTCTACCCCCTTGCCATTATCTCACAGATGATTTGTTAGGCATGCAGGTTTGTATTGTTTCTGATACTACAAGAAAAACAATCAGGGCAGTGTTTTTCAAACTGTTCTACCCAGGAAGCTATGGAGAGGAGTGGATGTTATGTGTTAAGTTTCTGAGTACAGTTCCATATTTTTTCAAAACAGTGCTGTGCTTCTTTTTAAACTGTTTGAAATTCCTAACCAAAGATTTCCTTTAGAGTTACGCCTATGATCTGGATTTTCTCTGTCCCTCAGATAGTAACATAACAAGAAGAGCAGAAGACTCAGCAGTACAATTTAATTTAGACCTTGCTATGCGACCTGGAGTAAACAGCTCAACTTATCTGATTCTTAGTTGTATTCCTGTAAGTTGGAGATGATGACAGAGTGCAGTGTGATAAATTCTATAATACAAATACGGTGATGATGCTAAGGGAGAACATTGAATCCCCACACCAGAAGGAAGAGAAGAAAGATTTCTGAATTCATGTAATAGCTGATATGAGTTTTATAACTCAGGTATAAATTTCTCTGATAGAGGCTGGGGAGAGAGTAGTACAGTTCCAGATTGAGTCTACCAAGTACAAAGAACCGATATAATTAAAAGTCTTTTACAAGATAGAACATAGGGAAGATACGTGTCTAAATCCATTGTGTATCAGTAAACTACATGTAATTCAGTGTAGAAAGGCAGGAAGTAGATGATAACTCAGGTTGGGCTGAGGAATAAAGATTTCTTAGAAATCAGATTAGAGATTTTTATCCTCAAGGAAAGAAAGAAATGGAAATAAAGTTGAGAAAAATTTTTGAATTTGCATTTCTAAAATATTACCCAGGGGGCAGTGCACAAATAGATTGGATGGACCTAGACACTTCACCACATGGTGACTTGATGAGATGTAGAAGGTGATTTACAACAAAGACTAGAGGTTCCTAACTTGGTCCACAGGGTAAATGATGATACCATTCATTGAGAAAGTGTCATTCAGGAGAAGTAGTAATATTTGGTCGGTACGAAGGGATACCTTTCAGCTTTCTATTCCTTTGGCAGCTAATCACTTTGTACCAAGTAAATAACTCTTTATATTGAAGTTTCTTTACTCAAATAGTATATGCTTCCTGCTTCCTGAATTGACCTTTATTGATACTATATGTTTAAATATATAATGATTAGAAATATAAACAAAGAAATAATATATGACAAGAAAGAAGTAGCTATAATAACAATAACGCAATATAGGAAAACCCTGTGTTTTAGGAAAACCTTTAAAAAGTCCTAAATAACTCATTGACTAAAGAAGAAATCAAAATGGAAATTAAAAAAAAATAGAATGAAATTAGAAATGGATTTTTTTCAAGGATTTTATTTATTTATTCATAGAGACACAGAGATGATTCTTTATGTGAAAACTTCCATAATGCTAGAAAGCCAATTCAATATTAATAATTAGACTTGTAGCTTAAATTAGAAAAAAAAAAGCAAAATTAAAGTAAGAAGATGGAATGAACAAAATGATGCAGCAGAGATCAACAAAATAGAATACAACACACAATAAAGTAGAACAAAGCCAAAAGTTGGTTCTCTGAGCCAAGTGATAAAAATTATAAATCTCTCGTTAGGTGAATAAGACAAAAAGAAAGAAGGTACACGTGGAATAGAAGTAATAAAAATAAAACTATAATCATAGGTCATAGTATTTAAAACTGAAACATAAACATCTTTGTTTTTAAAAACCTGAAAATTACATGAAATGGCTGAATTTCTAGAAATGTAAGACTTAACAGGCACTGCAGCAGGGAAGCTTAAAAAATCTGCAATTTGGAATCAGCTGCCCGGGTTCAAATTCTGCCTTTGCAAGTTGCCACCAGAGTTCTCTTGGGGAAGTGATGGACTCTCTAAGCCTACATTCTTTAGATGTAATGTAGAAGTAATAGTAGTTCCAAAAACCAATAATTCCAAAGCAGATTAAGAAGGATTCAAATATTTGATCGGCCTTATAACCAGCAAAGCAAATCAGTAATTTAGAAACTTTCCACTGATTAACTTATTTTGCTCCGTATGATCAGAGAAGGAGAATTATCCTATGATCTCACGTGTGGAATTTAAGAAATAAAACAGAGGATCATAGGAGAAGGGAGGGAAAAATAAAACAAGGCAAAATCAGAGAGAGAGAGAGAGAGACAAGCCATAAGAGATTCTTAACCATAAGAAATAAACTGAGGTCACTGGAGGGAGGTGGATGGAGGATGGGGTAACTGGATGATGGACAGTAAGGAGGGCACGTGATGTCATGATCACTGGGTGTTATATAAGACTGACTAATCACTGAACCCTACCTTTGAAATTAACAATATATTACATGTTAATTAATTGAATTTAAATTTAAAAAAGAAACATTCCAAAAAGAAAACCCTCCAAATTAATTTCTTCCTGATGGATGGAAGGATACAGAAGGAGGAAATAAATCAAATTCTACACTTTTTTTGTTTGCTTGGTTGTTTTTTAGCTAACAGAGAAATAAAAACATTCTCCAATTCAAATTATGAGCCGAGCACAGGCATGATAGCAAAATAAGACAATGCTAGAATGAGAAAGGAAAATTACATTCATGGATATAGATGCAAAAATCCCAAATAAAACATTAGCAATCTGATTCAACAATATGTAAAAAGATAATTTGGGATCATTTAATTTAAGGCATATGGGATAACAATATTAGCTTGACGCTACAAAAGCAGTTAACTTGGTCTACAATGTTAACTGATTAAAAAAATATGACAAACAGACATAGAATAAGGCATTTGATAAAGTTCAACAATATGTTCTAGAGTCAAACGTTTTGGGTTCAATTACGGCTCTGCATTTGCTATGTGTATAACCTTGCAAAATAGTTCATCTTTGTGTCTCATTTTTCTTCTCTGTAAAACAGAATTCATTATAGAACCTTCTTTGAAGGCATGTTGTGAGGATAAATTTAGATAATTCAGGTAAGTCCTTTAAAAAATACCTGGCAAGTTATAAACCAGTATTGTGATTTTTTCCTCATTATCAGTATCTATGTCATTACTATTCCTTAAGCTCTGATCTCCCAATATTAAAAAGTTACTTCTTGGGGTGCCCCTGGTGGCTCAGTCAGTTAAAGTGTCGGGCTTTAGGTTTCAACTGGGGTCATGATCTCGGGGTCCTGGGGTGAGGCCCCACCCTGGGCTCGCTGTCCAGCAGGGAGTCGGCTTGAGGATTCTCTGTCTTCCTCTGCCCCTCTCCACCCTCTAAAATAAATAAATCTTAAAAAAAAAAAAAGTTACCTCTTGGGCCACAATGTCTCTTCATCTACTACCCTACCCCCAGTTCCTTTTTTTTTTTTTTTTAAGATTTCATTTATTTATTTATTTAATCATGAGAGACAGAGAAAGAGGCAGAGACACAGGTAGAGAGAGAAGCAGGGGAACCCGATGTGGGACTGGATCCCTGGATCCGGGGATCATGACCTGACCCAAAGGCAGACTCTCAACCACTGAGCCACCCAGGTGCCCCCTAACCCCAGTTTCTATCAGAGCAACACTAAGAGTTTTCTAAACAGTTGGATTCTTCTTCCTTTCTCTCTTTCTCTTTCTTTCTTCTTTCTTTTCAATGATGTTGCTCTGATCTCACTTTTCATTCTTCAGGTCTGTGTTAAATGTAAGCTTTGACCCTCCTAATCAGATCTCCCCTACAACACTACACTATCATTTTCCCATAACACTTACACCACCAAAAATTATCTTAATTTACCTTTTTCTTTGTAATTTCAACTTCACTAGATTGTAAACCTCACAAGAATAAAAGGCCGTCTATTTCAGTCATTGCTCTACACCCAGTGCCTTGAAGAGTATGCCTAGTGGATCGTGGGCACGTACTGCTTCAATACGTTGGTAGAGTAAATGACATAACACAGAAACAGATGTCTGACACAAGGGAGATGCTTAAGGAACGACTTTTTATTTTTTAATCTTTTTGTTTATCTACATCCAAAGGAAAGTTATCGATGGCTTGTTTAGTTAAATGATCCTCTGAGTGGTATGGCTAGATTCCCAACTATGACCCCAAAATAACCATGGCCCTAGATTCTCTCAACTCTAACTAAACTGCCATCCTTTTACATCCCTTTCTTGCCCCAGTCAGTCAGAAACTCCTTGGATCACCAGCCCTTTCCATAGGGGATTCTCTCCGCAGAGTGGTCAGTTCTTCCTTTACTCTGACCTTTCCTTCGCAGAAACACTGTGCTAGAAATATCACTTCCTCCCCCAAGTAGATCTGCTGTCAGCTTAGTCCACGCTGCCACATGTCTCCCCAGACTCAGGATTTTTTTTTTCAAAAGACCCCCTCGTTCCTCCAGTCAACTTCTTTTCTGTTAGCCATGTCCATTCCCTCGCATCAGTTTATACTCAGGAAAACTGCAGCAAGGAACATGATCCAAATTCTCTTCTGTGAAATTGTGTAGACCCATGAAAATTTTAAAATATGGCCAGGCATGTGCTCCAGTGGACATTCTGTGATATGTAAAAGAATTCTCTATCCATTCTGTAGTAGGCAGGCCTGTCTACCAGAGAACACTACGGGGTGGAGGTGGCTTAGCTCCTTCACACTCTAGCTGCAGACTCCGCTCTGGCCCCCCAAAGAGCGTTATGGTAGTACCCCAGCAATATCTTAAAAATCCATCAGTACAGTAACACGCACAATCATTATTTTTTATAAGAAAGAAGTGAAACTGCTTGGAAAGGTCAAATTGAGCACTTGTTTTACTTAACTGATCAACTATGAACGAGCTATCAGATGAGATGGCCTGAACCGTACCCTTAAACAAAACACTATCATTTTCAATCGCTGTTGCATACATTATTTTATTTAATTTATAGCATTTTGAGAAAGTTAGAACTACCAAAAGCTATTATCACTAGGAATGACCTAAGTTGTCATCTACTTCAGTTTCTTTATTTCTGTAATAATGGTGGTGATAATGACACCACATTACTGATTTGAGTTATCTTATTCTCTTGTTAAGACCCTTAATATAGTTTTAAAATTAACTTTAAATCGACTCTGACGAGCCAGTGTTCTTCTGTCTCAGTAATTTTGCAGCCCATGTCAATTATTCCAGATACATGATACTCTATCCTATATGGCAGCAGATTTTTAAATCATGTTCTCAGAGTACTGTTTAAATTAAATATAGGAAAAAAATGTAAATTAGAAAATTTAAAAGATGAAGACGCTGTAACGTATTGGCAGTTGTCATACATGTATTATCTTTTATTTGAAGACATGGCAAATGCGCAGGACTCGTACCATATTCTGCTAACTCTGATACCAAAGCCTGACATGTGCTAAAATGTTAAATCTACCGATGTCAGTTAGTCGTACCTTCTGTGAAAGTGTATTCAAAAAATTTTTATGTCAGTTTTCTTTCTTTCCGGATACTGTTTTGGAAGCTTCATAAGGTATTCATGACCAAAAGAACTCTATTATTTTTTTTTGTCCTGGTAATTTTTACATGGCTTTATGGGATCTGTTCAGAAGAATATAAATTCCTGGAAACTCCCAAGAAATTCTATCATTTTTTTCTGTATACTTATTGCCTATCCTTAAAAGAGAAAACATTAGCTTCTACCAGCAACTACTACCAGAGTAATCATGGAGTAATTACCAGGGTAATCCAGTAATGCTAAAATGCTACGGCAGATTAGCTTTGCCCATCTAACCACCTCGTCCTTGCTGTGAGTCTCTATATGCCAAAAAGGCCCTTTCTGGGGAAAAGGGGAATGGGGTTAGAATATGTGGGTTTGTTTGCTTTCATGATGGTTTTGAGGAGGTGGGGGGGTTAGGGCATCTTTCATATTTTAAGCAAGTTCCAAGAAATTATTATTTTGTTGAACCATAGGTGTTACAACTTCACAACTCCAGAAGAAAAGCTTCTCCACACTGATTGTTCTCACCCGGATAATGAATTATAATTTCACTTTATGGATGACGTAGTTGAGTAGTTGAGTCTCTGAGAGCTCAAGTGCTTTGAAAAATATTGCACAGTTAATTCAAATAGTAATAAGCACTTAATACACTGTCATAATTGTCTGTTTAGGTGTTTGTTGGCCCCCCTCAAAAGATTCTAGGTACAAAAAAGTACACACAGAGAGATCACATTATTATTTATCACTTTTGAATCATTGGCTCCTGGCATCCCTGCTTAGCACATAGAAGTTCAGTGTTATTGGGAAAAAAGTAATAAACAGAAAAATAGTAGTTCCAGTACTGACCACAATATACTACCGATGTGTGGGTATGAACACGTATTTCTTTTGGTTAGAAACTGTGAATGATGCACCCTATTTGCATTTAGTAAAATCATAAAATCAGATTTTTTTTTAAATAGGAGAGGACTATATCATACCATAATGCCAAAAAAAGAAAAAAAAATTTTTTTAGTCCTTCAAACTATAAAATTGAGTGTGAAAATTAAAACCAAAAATGGGCAAAAATACTTATTTCATACTGTTCAATGGAGCCCAAATCAGGCCTTATTTCTTCTGGTGATTGATACCCTTTATGAATAGAATCTAACAAAACATTTTGTAACCTTTTCAGGAAATATTATATTTTCCTTTCTCTCTCAGAGTTTCTTTCTGACCCACAGTACTCAATAAATTCACGTTGAAAATTAAGTTCAAACTCTCATGCTTTCCTACCATCATCATTATTAAAGGCCTCCAGGTGCTCAGTCTTCAACCTCTTTCTGGGAGGAAACTGCTCAGGTCTTTTTGACAGATTTCGAAACAGAGAACCAATAAATCCATCTCTAACCTCAAAGACCTATCTGTCAGTTGGAGACTGACAGGTCTTTGTTTTGTTTTGTTTTGCTTTGCTTTGCTTTCCTTTATCCTGAGGGCACTAATGGCTGCTAATAATTGGGACATAAAGATAATCAAAGAAGAGACACAAGCAGCATTATATATTAGAGAATATCACCAGATTGCCGTAAGCATCATTTTTTTTCTCGTCTCCCACTAACATGCATGGGTTTACATAATGCTTCTTTCAAACACAACTGTCAGAAAACATCAGACCAAATTGATACTATTTAGTATTCAGGTGGTCATTTATTTTGCCGGGAAAGAACGGAAACAACATATGAAGAGTAACTTTCCTGTAGAAAACACCTATTCTTTTCACTTATGCTATTTACCAGAGCTCTATTATTATATGAAAAATCGCTTGGATTTTGAATAATCATTTATCAGATCAACTTTGTAGTGACTTATTTATAGCCAACTGAAAATCATTTGTGTCAACAAAGTCATTGTTGTGTCAGGTATATTCACTCAAAGGAAAGAAAGAAAGAAAGAAAGAAAGAAAGAAAGAAAGAAAGAAAGAAAGAGGAAAAGAAGAAAAAAGAAAGAGAGATGTTGCTTCATGAAATGTTTTATTCTGATGTACAGATGATTAGGTTATTCTCAGGTCTCTTCCTCTGTTCCATAATCCATAAAATGAGCTTCCTATAATATTCTTCTTATAATTTAAAAATTCCTGGCTTCTAGAGAAGAGATTTGAATGGCTTTTAGTTTTGTAGATAATATATAAAGTTTGCATAAATACCTGTATAATTGATGGAAATTACTCAGTAATTTAGCCTTCTTGAAAAATGTGAGGGAAAATATTGGAGAGTCATAATAGAGGCCTGTATCTGATTTTACATTGGTTGGCAGTTTTTCCTTCTTAATTAAATAAACATGAAGGCATCACAGGTCATCTCATTTCGAAGCTTCTACTCTGCTGCTATAGATTTTAACACAATAGCTGATCTGAGGAGGCATTCCTACGATCAAAGGCAAAACAAACTTTAAAGAGATTTCTCTTGTTCATTAAAGACAATCTTAATGGCCTCAGTGGAGTAAGACCATTTTTTCTTTGTCTTATTTGGAAGTTTCTTATTTGAAACTAACCTAGAGAAACCAACTAAATGAGAAGTTAATGTTCAGATTTCTTGGGTTGTCCTATGAAGCACATTTCCTGGTCATGCCGTGACATCTGAAACAGTCTGTTTTTCTCAAAGTCCACCTCCGTGCAATGCAGGTTGTCCTTTATGAAAGTTACTATGAACTGTAATGAGACTCTATCTGGCTATTCCTGACCATTCTAGGGATCAAATTCTGATGTCACCGTGGATACAGAGGCAGTGGCTTATGATGAATCTTGCCAAGTACAAATATCTGCCTATGAGAGTTGCTCTGTACCACAAAGTGACTAATAAATAAATCATATCTTCTTTTTCAGGGTTTTTAATTATGAGAAAGACAAAAAGAGAATGATAGTAAAGTGGCTTAGAGGCCAAAAAGCATTTGGACTATTATCATTCTGGATGCTTTCTGATTGCAGCTAATAAAATACTCTGTCCCAAACTGGGTTGAATCACAAGGAAACTACATTTGCTCCCATAAAAAATCCAAAAAGAAACGTGGTCTAGAAGAAACATTTTAAGGCTCCAGGTCAACTTCCCAGTGAATCATGCTCTCAGGCTGGAAGCAAAATGCATGCAGTGGTTTAACAAGCAAAATCCAGAACAAACAATGCAAAAAAAAAAAAAGGCGGATATACCATTTCTTCTGTCTTCAGTGCAAGGAAACCTTTCCAGAATCCCTCCGGAACACTTGCCCTCCTATACCTTTCATAACCCAATCACTAACAAAGGGAGTAGAATTATCATGATTTATGCAGCTTAGAAGATTCATTTGGGGAATATATCATTTAGGAGATTCAACTTCAAGGAACAAGGAAATACTAAAAACAGCGAGAATAAGAAAACGGAATTAGAAGAACAAAAGGATTACTGTCGGGATAACAGTAAGCAAAGTTGTTTTGTCTTGAAAACCCACCAGTTCTCCCTAAAGCCTGGCTAAGGGTATATAAATGATTCTATTTTCTGAGCCTACTTCCCTGTGTATCTTTGCAACAAGATTTCATAAGTTGAATTAAATTTAACATGTTCCTATCAACTTCTAAAAAGACTCCAGCACAGCATCCTCGTGACTACAAACTAACACTCCAAACTTTTTACTTGTTGTAAAGTACTTTTTCATATCTTATTCCTTTAAGTCTTAACTCTTTAATATTTAGGGTAAAAATATCATTAAGTGCCGTGACGCCTTCTCAGATTCTAATGGTCCTTAGTCTAATCGGAACCGAAATATAGGAAGTAAAGGTGTCTGCTTTAGGCCTCTCTCTCTTACTGTTAAAGATACTCCTTGTTTCCAAATTCCATCTCCTCCTTATTTTCTTCCTCCTTAGCTGCTCTCTCAGTTTGCTATTGCTTTCCTTAACTCAGTCATTGCTAGAAGGAAATCTATCATCATGCCACCTAGGATTCTACTGTTGGTAGTTATTCACCAGTAGTTTTCCTGCAACTGCCATCATTGCCATGGCTACCACAAGAAAGGGAGAGCCTTCTCCTGTGACTACAGTTCTTTCGACCAACTCAATCAACAACTAGCTCTTTTAGCAGTGTAGCCTTAAAAAAAGTCTATTAGTTTTCTAGTGTTGTGCAATAAATTGATACAAACTTATCACACTAAAACAATGCAAATGTATTATCTCAAGAGTTTCTGTGGGTGAGAAGTGTAGCATAGTTGGCTGGGTCCTGAGCTCAAGGTCTCACGAGGCTATAATTAAAGTGTTATCTTGGACTGCGTTCTCTTCGGTGTACTCTTCCAGGCTCACAAGATTATTACTAGAATTAATTTCCTTGCAGCTGTAGAATTCATGGAGCTTCTTTTGTTGAAGACAGCAGGAAAATTTCTCTGACTTTAGAAAAGCCCTGTTTCTTATAAGTGTTCATTTAATTAGGTAAGTCTCATCCAGGAGAATCTTCTTTTTGACTAATTAAAACACAACTGATTTGGGACCTAATCATGGGGGTGATAATCCATCATACTCATGGTCCCAACCAGACTCAATGGGAAAGGATTATAAAAGATGTGTACACCAGAGGGTGCAAAAATTGAAGAGCAAATTAAAATCCCGCCTATCACAAAAGGCATCCTTCATTTTCACTTTAGAGTCTTTATATTAGGCAGTTGGGATAAAAAGATGAATGAGAGTTTATCTCTACTCTTAGAGAGTTTAATTCGGAAGGCATATATAAAGATATTAAATAAAGGCAATGAGATAAGTATTATGATAAAAACACTGAAGAAAAGCAATAATTCAGCAGAGGAGAAATGCTAATCCAGTTTGAGGGAAGAGAAAGAAGGGCCATGACTTAAAAAGGTGAAAATCTCCTTAAAATCTGATGCTCTCAGGTATGAGTAAACATTGTTCAAGTTAAAAGTTAGAGAAAGGAAAAAAATAGCCAAAAGTAAGAGAAAAGAGAGAAAGAGAAAAAATGGTCATAGATCTTGAAGTACATATTTTTAATTAGTTAAACAAAATGTTTTTAGTACCCTAGCAGCCTACTAAGGAAGCCAAAACCTAAGCTTATAAATGCATCAAGATTGGAGCATCTGGGAGCCTCTGTCAGTTGAGCATCTAGCTCAGTTTTGGCTCAGGCCATGACTTCAGGATTGTGAGATCAAGCTCTGTGTTGGGCTCCATGCTCAGTGGGGAGTCTCCTTGAGATTTTCTCTCCCTTTATCCCACTGCCATCCCCTCTAAAATAAATAAATGAACCTTTAAAAATGCATCAAGATTAAGAAATCAAAACCAAAGACAATAACCACAAACCATTGGACTTTCCCAAATAATGCAACTTCTTAAGCTATAGCCAGTCAAATGACTTTCTTGCTTTACTTCTATCTCTTTGCCGGAAATACTTTCCCAAGTTCTTTTTGGTGGAGCGCTAACCACTTCGCATTTAAAATTGGTCAATCTGGATCAATTTTTGCTCAAATAAAACTTTAAAAATTTGTAACATGCCCTAGTTTATCTTTTAACGATATGAACTGGCAGTGTCCCATGAAACAGTAGCCACTTTTCATTTTGCTAGAGTTTGAGATTGGAGGCAGGAAATGGAAACTATTAAAATAGACAGTGGCATTAGATTGGGAACAGTGAATGAGAGTGTGTAGTGTAACTACAGAGTCTATTGTGAATAGAAAACAATTTAAGAGACTTTGAAGGAAATTATTATTGTATTTGTGTACTTCATATATCATACGATCTTGATGATCATCTGAAAGATGGCTTGCTGGAAGAAAAGAAGAAGACATGGAGTAAGAAGTTATTGCAGATTCAGGTCAGAGATATGGAAATGAGGTATTACAGCAGTATAAGAGCCAGAGAAAAGAGGAGAAATCGTGATGTATTGAGGAGCAAAGTTGGGCAAAACTTGACAATTACCAATATTGAGGGGAAAATCCAGACAAATTCCTACTTTCTCTTCTTGGCAGTTAGGTCTTTAGTGGGGAAGAGATGACCAGTGCAGTGTGAGAAAGTTCATTTTGAGGTTCTTGTATAATGTCATTGCAATGTCCATAAAATCATTTTATGGGATCCCTGGGTGGCTCAGTGGTTTAGTGCCTGCCATCGGCCCAGGGCGTGATCCTGGAGTCCCGGGATCGAGTCCCACATCAGGCTCCCTGCATGGAGCCTCCCTTCCCTCTGCCTGTGTCTCTGCCTCTCATGAATAAATAAATAAATAAAATATTTTTAAAAATTTATATGTAAACTAAACCAGATACGTACATACATACATACGTGTGTGTGTGTGTGTGTGTGTGTATCTGCAGCATAGAGAGAATTCAAAGATCTGGACTTTAAAGTCAACAGCATATAAGTTTTAGATAATCACATTGAAATGCCCAGGAAGAATATATAGAGTGAAAAAAACAATGAGCCAATAATTGAATAAGGTTAAATAGAGGGAGAAGATAGCTAGAGGAAGTTGGTCAAAGAAGAATCCTAAGCGTCCAAGAAGAAATGTCAAAAATGTCATGTAAATAAATAAAAAATTAAAAAAAAAAAATAATAAAAGGGATCCCTGGGTGGCGCAGCGGTTTGGCGCCTGCCTTTGGCCCAGGGCGCGATCCTGGAGACCCGGGATCGAATCCCACATCAGGCTCCCGGTGCATGGAGCCTGCTTCTCCCTCCGCCTGTGTCTCTGCCTCTCTCTCTCTCTCTGTGACTATCATAAATAAATAAAAAATTAAAAAAATAAAAAAATAAAAAAAAATAAAAAAAAAATGTCATGTAAGACTGCATAGAATAAGATAAAGACCAGAAAGTCGTTTCCATATGGCAATTAGAAGGTCATTGAGTATCTTCATTAAAGAAATTTAATGAAGCAATGGAGAGAAAAAGCCCCTTGAAATTATCCGAGGGATAATAGGAAGTAGCAAAATGGAAATTAGAAGTCTACACATGAAGGAAAGAAGTTTAAGAGAAAATCTAGCTAAGGCACAAATGTAAAGCTTGGAATATTTGTAGGTTGTGTGTCATAAATCAACACAAAAAATATTAAAGTAAAGGACTAAGAAAAATAATATGGAAAGAAACCATGGAAGGTAGAATGGAAATCAGAAGCACTGGGCAGCCCTGGTGGCCCAGGGGTCTAGCACCACCTTCCGCCTGGGATGTGATCCTGGAAACCCAGGATTGAGTCCCACGCCAGGCTCCCTGCATGAAGCCTGCTTTTCTCTCTCTCTCTCTCTCTCTCTCTCTCTCTCACTCCCTCTCTCTCCCTCTCTCTCCCTCTCTCCATCATGAGTAAATAAATAAAATCTTTAAAAAAAAAAAAAAGAAGCACCGACAAAGGAGATTGGTCTTGAGAACCAGAGATGGTATCTCTTACTGAGACTGAACAGAAGCAGGAATGGCAGAAATACAACTTCTGTTAGACAATGTTTTGTTAATGGAGTTCAGATCAGATTACTAACACTTATTTTGTTTGTTTTTACTAAAATAAAAGTGAGATCAGGGTAAAGGTTTCTTTAGAAGACAAGAATTAGTTAAATTTATCAGAGGAACAGAAGAGCTTTAAAGAATTGAGAGAGAGAGAGAGAAGAGGCGTTGGGGATCCAGGTGTCGATTACACTTAGCATCTTGTAATTCTGAACAGAACAAGCCAACAAGGTGAGTTACTAACCTAAGGGACTAGACCAAGCAGTATGAAGGACCTACTTAAGGTTATGGACTTAAGATTACTCCTGTCAGCATGATTGTATCTTTTTCTTCAGCCACATTCAGCCATGTTGGCCCAGGAATTAAATGGACAGAGACTTGGAATCAACCTTGGGCCTTGGCGCCATTATCTTATTGCCATGTTTACTCTTAATGCTTAAATAAGATTCCGGTTGCCACCAACAGAGCTGCTGATATTCAAATGAATTCATCTTTAAAAGTTGGGTATAACATTATACAATGGATAATGACCTCCTCTCTACCATATGTGCTATTATTGATTCTTTTTCCCAAGTATGTCTGGAATCTATCAAAATGCCTTTAGTTCCAAAGCTGCCACATTAGTTCAAGGCAGTCCTGCCTCTCCTATAATCTAATTTGTATCTCTCTTCATGTTCATCCTTCCTTCTCTCGCTTTAGTAATGAAGTATTTCAATATCCAGAAAGCTGTTGAAAACAATGGCAGGTATTTATTTTGTTATATATACTACAGAGATCTAAAAGGAAAATGAGATTAAAATATAGCTAAAATCTTTTCTACCTCTTTCTATGTTTATCTCTATTTTCTCTTTCCAAGAGTAAGCACTGTCCTGAATTTTGTGTCTATCACTTCCACGTATATTTTTAAAATAAATTTATCACATGTTCATTATAAATTAAGATATATAAATGTTGTTTTTTATATCTTAAAACCATTTAAGTGGTATCATACTTCATGCACCATGCTAGGTTTCATTTCTTAAAATATGATTTAATTTACAACAAATTCAAACATATAATTACTCAAGCATTTTTAGCAAAATATGCAAAATATAGGTACATGTTGAAAATTACTAAAGAACTATGTTATGTTTATGAATTGGAAAATTCAATATCAATTCTCTCTGAGCTATAGAATAAACATAATCCTCTTCAAACTTGTACTGTGATTTTTTTTCAAATACAGATTGCCAAGCTGAATCTAAAACATGTATTAAGATAAAAATGATCTGTGATAGCCAAAACAATGTTTAAAAGAAAAGATAATAATAGAGATGCTATCGTGTTTCAATATTTACTGTCTATCTAGACACACTAGTCAAGACTCTGGTAGTAGAAAATAGGATAGACAAAGGAATTAATTGAACAGGATAGAGTCCAGGAATAGATCCACAGTTGTACGGTCAATCATTAACTCAAAACACATCAGAGTAAAAACTAAAAAGGATAAAATTTCTAGAAGTGAATCTTTGCAATCTTAGAGTAGGCCGATATTTCTTAGGACACATGCACAAATAATAAAAGAAAAATAATACAATGGCTTTTCTCAAAATAATAGAATTTTTTCTTTAGAAGATTTTTTAGGGAAATGAAGGCAAGACCCAAAATGATGGAAATGTTTCTAATACCTATTATTTTATAGTTACATAATATTTTAATACACATATCTTTAAAAAGAACTTGTATGAGAATATCTTAATAACTCATAATATGATAAGACAACTCAATAAAAATGGCTGTCGTAAAACAGACATTTTATAAGAGAAAATATATGAATGGATGAGAAGCATATGAATGGATGAGAAGCATCTAAAAAGAGACTTAACATCATTAGTTATTAGGAAAATGAAATTAAAATTACAATGAGATTACAAACTTGTTAGAATTGCTAAAATTAGAAAGATTGGCAATACCAAGAATTGCTAAGAATGTGGAGGTACTGGGCTTCTTCCTGGAAAGAAAAATGACATAACCACCTAAGATCACTAAGATAAAATTCCATTAGTAATTTGGAATTTTCTCAGCCCAATACATCCCCACCACGCAACTCAGAAATTCTATTCATTGGCATTCAGACTAATAGTAATTATTATATTATTACTAATAGCCACGCACTTAAAACAACTTCAGGGTCCATGAACAGGTAAAAAGATAAGCAAAATGTGGTATATCCATATGGAATACTAAGCAACAAAAAGGGAAGAAATACGAAATTACTCAACAATAGGAATGAATTTTTAAAAATCATTTTGTTAAATACAAGCAGCCAGACATGAGCATGTACTACATTACTCCATGGTATGAAATTCAAGATAATAAAACTAATATATAATGATAGAAAGCAGATTATTGTTTGGGAAAGGGATTGGAAGGAGCTCTCGTCTTCAAAGTTTCACAAAAAATCGACCAGAAATGATGAAAATGCTCTGTATCTTGATTTTACACTTTAAATGGGTGCAGTTTATTGTATGTAAGTGAAACAAAACAATACTGTCACAAAAAAAATTTTAAACAAAATTAGAGATATAAGTATATAATTTTACCAAGGTAACCAACAAAAGAATTTTAAAACAATAATAAAGCTTTCAAAAGTGGATTCAGGAAAAGAGGAAATAGGAACTAGTATGAGTGAACAAATACTCATCTTGCATTACATGGGTGAAAATTAACAGATTCAGAAATGAATATGTGGGGGCAGCCCGGGTGGCTCAGCGGTTTAGCGCCACCTTCAGCCCAGGGCGTGATCCTGGAGACCCCGGATCGAGTCCCACATCGGGCTCCCTGCATGGAGCCTGCTTCTCCCTCTGCCTATGTCTCTGCCTCTCTCTCTCTCTCTGTGTGTCTCTCATGAATAAATAAATAAAATCTTAAAAAAAAAAAAAAAGAAATTGGCTTTTAGGCCTTGATGTATATATTCTCCGCTGCTTCTCCCTCTGCCTGTGTCTCTGCCTCTCTCTCTCTCTCTCTCTGTGACTATCATAAATAAATAAAAAATTAAAAAAAATATTAAAAAAAAAGAACCAAGTGTTAAATGTTCAGAAAAAGATGGGTTTGATTCTTTTATTGAGCTTCATAAATATTTTTATTTATTGCTCTTGACATGTACAAAGCCCTTAGATTATTCCAAACTCCCCAGTGATATTGTCAAGCATGGGCCAAATGCTAATGATCATTCCATCTGGAGCTAAAAGTGGGGGGTGGAGGGGTGGAATCTAAGGGTTAAGTTCAAATAATTTTTTTAACTCAAAAAACATTGATTTTAACGCAAAAAATTTAAACAATGTATCCACTGTAAAGGATCTATTTGTGTTCATTTCTATATTCTAATAGAAACAAAATAGATGAATTGGTCAGCTGCAAATCCACATTCAAATTAATAACTTCTATGTATAGGTATTAATATATATGTATAAATTCCAGTGGAATGCTTAATTATGTCTAAGAATGAAGAGACAAAAAAACTTACTGTTCAAACTTAGTTATTGATAGCCTTTAAAATGATGATAATTAAACTTCAGAAGAAGATTCCTGGCTTTGTTCTGAGTCTGTGGTGGTAACTGGGAAGAGTGTTTACCAACTAGTATTTAGATTTACTTCTGAGAAAAATGAAAGGTTTTGGTAATACCCATCTCTCTAATTAAAAAAATATATTTAGGGGCACCTGGGCTGCCAGCCAGTTAAGCAGCTGACCCTTAATCTCAGGGATAGTGAGTTAAAGCCCCACATTGGGGCTACTAAAAATAACAATAAATAAATAAAAATAAAAATAAAAAAATTATATTTAATTAGCCTTTCTTAAAATCTTTGACTCCCAAGTTCTAGCCAAGTACCCAACACAAAGGTCTAATGACACAATAAATGCCTGATGAATTACTGAGTGAATAAAAAAAAACAAACACCTTTAATTTTTAAAAAAGATTTATTTATTTTATTTCATTTTAAAGAGAAAGAGTTGGTGGAGGGGTGGAGGGCAAGAATCTCAAGCAGTGTCCCTGCTGAGCAGGGAGCTAGATGCGGGGCTCACCTCACCACTCTAAGATCAAGACCTGAGCCTGAAATCAAGAGTCAGCCACTAACCAACTGAGCCACCCAGGCGCCCCAAACTTCTTTAATTTTTTATTCGGAAGAGTTCTTCATGCCTAAATTATTCTCTAAAATAATTTAAGCATCCTCAATAGCCATATTAGCTTTCACAGAACGTAGAGCATGAAATAAAAGAAACAAAAAACCCTCCTACTTGCCTGAAAAAAGTCAGTGGAGCATGTTTCTATGTCAAAATCCAAGAATGTTAAATCAACCTGTTAATCAGAAGTTTCCTTTTGGTTCTTCCCGTGGGATGAACACAGTAATAGTGACAACAAAAATCCGGGGAAGCAGTTATACTCTCTAGTTTGTCTACATTCGCAAATATCCAGATAATTTGAGTGCAAGTGGATGACTATTTTACTTTGCATTTGCAGTGATATGCCTTTTATAAATAGCCACTGGAAGAGATTTAATCTGGTGGGAGTTAGGAAAGGAGAGATTGTTAAATTTTCAATTTAAAAATTACTAATCCCTTCTATGGTAGAATCAGCACATTTTTTATCTGAAGTTTTTAAAGAATTAAATCAAAAGGGGAAAAGTTTCCATTATCTCATTTTTGATATTCAAAATGAAGAAATGATTTATAAATTTTATTACAGAAACTTTGACCACATTTTTAAAAAGTTTCTGAAAGGTGAATCAGTGGACTGATAAGAACCTGAGCCTTTCCATAAGGAATATATTTTAAATTAGGGCTTAGGTTTATCTGCCATACAGCTTTTATACAAAAATGTAAAATTATACATTTCTTAAAACTTGCGGAATTAATACTGCTGTAAGAATATTTTTCTCTCTGGGTATATTTAAATATGTCAATTTCCATCTTGTTTTCATTGTCAGTGGTTGAATGGAGCAATATAACATTTTACAAAACAATAAGTCTTCAAAATAATCACTTCTGAGAAGAAATCTGGCATAATATTAATAAAATAAGATGTCTGCATACCAGGTAAAATGACATTGGCTACGGTTAACTGTCACCTTTATTTTTGTAGGCACAGAGTCTAAAATAGGGATCAGAGATGTTCATAAATTCACCCATTGAATATACAAATATCATTAAGAAAACCTTATCAGGCACATTCCATGAAAACCTTCTAAACTTTAATCATACATGGATAATGGAAAATTTGTCACAGAGTTCATAAAGTGAGATTGTGATTTAATTTGAAAACTTGTAATGAGACAGAAGTTTGCACAAGATAGTCATTAATTCAGGTCCTGAAGAGGCATAACCAAAGACCCCCTCTGCCAATTTTCCCAGGTGTATACTGCATACTTATTCGTTCTGTCTTTGGATGTCTTGCCTAAAGACATGGATGGTTTTTCAGTTCTTCCTTCAACTCTTGTGAGCTGTGCAATTTTTTTTTACTTATAAATTACTCTTTTCGCTTAAGTTATCTTAAACTTTGTTTAAGCTAGCTAGAGCTTATTTCCAATCATTATCAGATAACCATAATGAATATTAAAATCAGTAGCAAGAGTAGGTTATAGGCAACATCACCTTTAGAATTGGTTATTAGGTTGAAATGAACCAAAACACTCAAATGCCACTTTCTTTGTTGACCTGAAGCCACATGCCTACTAAATATTTAGCTCCCAGTGTCAATTTTTGTATTAGAATCCTTCATTTGCTATTAATAGAGATCAAATACCTTATATTAAATTGTAAATAATTGGAAGGAAAAGCATAATTTATAAGATTGGCAGGTGGGGGGAGAGTTGACCAACTAGATTTATGCACCTTCTGGCTTGGTATTGGGAATTTTTGGAGACTGTTTGATAATAAGATGTAGGAAGAAAGTTTTTTCCTTTACCCTCCTAGGGTCACTGGCTGGGTCTGAAAATTAAACTGACAAAGACAGATTAACAGAGAAAAAGCATACACATTTGATTAAATTTTTACATGTACATGGGAGCCTTCACAAGACAATAAAGACCTGAAGAAGTGACAAGAGCATGAAGCTTTTATAACTTTAAGACCAAGAATAGATTTGTGAAGAATGGTCAGGACAAGTGAATTTGGGCTAGAGGAATAAATGGTGAAGAAGTAACTAAAAAAATAAGGGTTAGTAAGGGTTAGTTTAACAAGGTTTGTTTGTAGAGACGTCATGGCCTCAAATTCCCTGTCTCTGACAATAAGAATGTCTTCTGTCTTCCTGGTGTAGAGAGAGCACCTTTCACAGGGGAGTTTTATGACTTGTTTCAGGGAAGAAGGGTGGGTTTTGGAGGGTGGTATCAGAGTGACCTTTCTGCTTCTGCTGTTTTGTTTTAAATTCCTTCAGCTTACGTTATATAGTACGCCATATTTTGAGATAGCGTATCCTGAGCCCCATCAAGGATACCAGCAAGACCATCATAAACTAGGCCCTATTGGATCAGCTCCCAAAAGTATATTTTAGCCCTAGAGGCAGAAATGTGAATGAGGAAGTTGCTCAATCTACACATGTGCTATTATTTTCATATTGTTACCTGTCACACAGTCCACAACTATGGTCCCATGAAGAGTTTCCTATTACGACATGATTGACAGTGAAAAACCTCTAGGTTTACAAAAGGCCCAATGAACTGCACCAACCAGTTGAAAGTACACTGCTTAGGTCTTGCAACTTCACCAAGGAATGTCTTCTAAGGACTATGAAAGGTGAGAGTCTTGCAGTAGACATAAATAGGTGGATTCGTTTCTTTTCTATGTTGCCGAAAAGTAAGATGTCCGTGCTCAATTCCAAGGTGACAATCTTGGAATAAGCCAGATTGGAGGATTAGTGCCAAGATTTGGGAATGGGAAACTGAACCTGATAGAGTAAATCTGGAACTTGAACATGTCTGTGTTTGATGTCATCATTCATCAAATCCTTTCCACCCACATCCCCCATTCTCATTAAAGAGGCTCCTAGTGATCAGGTGACAAGGCACACACTCTCTGAATGTTGTCATCTTCTTCACTCAAGCAAATGACTAATCAACAGAAAAATGGGCACAGCGCCGAGCAACCAGGCAAAAAATGTGATGCACAGATTATACAACTTGTATTGCCCTTCAACACTGACCTGGTTACTTTAACTGCCAAGCTTTTTTTTTTTTTTTTTTTTTTTTTTACTTTCTTGGAATAGAAACCAATCTTAAGTTCCTTATATGTCAAAAACTTGCAGAACATCTGGGTCGGTCTGATTAATTGAAGGAGGCAGAAATAGATCCTCATTGGAACAATGCCTTAGAGTCACTTAGATTATTCCGAATTTGGATTTGTGTACCGAGCTGAATATTGTGCTCTCAACTATGAGGTTACATTAATTAGTAATTAGTTAAGAGGAGATCATACTGGATTAGGGTAAGCCATAAATCCAATATGACTGCTATCTTAATAAGAAAATGTGGACACAGAAACTAATATTTTGACCTATAATAAGAAATTGTGAAACTGAATAAAGGAAACCTCATTTTAAAATAGCTATTTAGGGCAGCCCAGGTGGTTCAGTGGTTGAGCATCTGCCTTGGGCCCAGGGCCTGATCCTGGAGACCCAGGATCGAGTCCCATTTCGGGCTCCCTGCATGTAGCCTGCTTCTCCCTCTGCCTGTGTCTCTGCCTCTCTCTCTCTCTCAGGAATAAATAAATAAAATCTTAAAAGATAAAATAATAATAATAATAAAATAATTATTTAGAAGGCCGACAGGAGGAGCTCTCTTACCCTACAATTCATCAAGACAAGAAGAAGCCTGGGAAGAAGGAAGATTCTGTCGATGACTCTGCAGACTAGCCAATGAGAAACTGCCACAACTCAGCCAATGAGAAAAGTCACCACCTGAACTCTTGCTTTCTTACAGTAGATTTTTTTTTTTTTTTTAGATTTTCATTCAGAGCAGCCTTTCCCAACTTTCTCCTTTTTCTTATAAAGTAATCTTCCTTTCCTGTGTTCTCCAGATTTGCCTAGACTTTGCCATAGCTTGCATGTCCCAAATTGCAATCCCTTTGCCACTTCTCAATAACCCAATTTGCTGGTAAAATAAATGGTTGTTTTATTTTCAAGGTCAACAAAATATGTATTTGGTCATCCTCTACTGTTCCTGACATGTAGCTCCTAAAACATTTTAATTCTCTATATAAGAACCATAGAAGCATCTTTCATTTTAATACTTAGCTTGCTTTCCAGTTCCTAAAATAGCTCCAGAGCATTAAGGTTAAACAGATGTCTTGTTTGTCATGTAACAAACCCCTTTCAACTTCCCCGGACTTTAGGTTGCTGAGGGACTTTTATAAAGCCACCCAAAGTTGGGGCTGGTTGCCAGGGGAACCAACTGGGTATTTGGAGAGTTGGAACTTTTATCTCCACCCTAGAGCTGAGGAGAGGGCCTGGAGGTTGCCTTAATCATTAACGACCAATGATTTGATCAATCATGACTAAGTAATGAAGCTGCCATAAAAATTCCCAAAAAGACAGGGTTTAGAGAGCTTCTGGTTTGGTGGAGGTGCTGGGAGAGTGGGGAGCCCAGCCAGAGAGGACATGGAAGCTCTAAGCCCTTTCCACGGTACCTTGTTATGTGCATCTCTTCCATCTAGTTATTCCTGAGTTACTTCCTTTGAGAATAAACTAGTAATTGAGTACATTAACTGTTTTCCTCAATTCTGTGAGCTGGTCTAGCATATTAATTGAAACTGAGAAGGGAGTCATAGAAACCTATGATTTATAGCTAGGCAGTCAGAAGTACAGGTAACAACCTAGATTTATAATTGGCACCTAAAAGTGAGGAAGGGGAAAGGGGAGTCTATGGGACTGAGCCCTTGACCTGTGAGATCTGATACTATCTCTAAGTAGATAGTGTACAATTTGGTTAAATTGTAGGACACCCAACTGGTGTCCAAAGTATCTGAGAATTGCTTGGTTTGGGACTCCTCCAACACACACACACACACACACACACACACACTCACTGGGTGGCTCAGGAGTGCTGTGAGTGTAATGTTAACAGTATAGAAGACAGACAGAGGAGTATTTTTCCTTTGTGGGAACACAGACCCAAAGAGAGAACACCATAGGAGGATGGAGACAGAGATTGCGTGATGTGTCAACAGGGAATGAGCACCAGGGATTGCTGGCAACCACCAGAATGAAGAGAAAGGCATGAAAGGGATTCTTCCTAGAAACTTCAGAGAGCATGGCCCCACCAACATCCTGATCTCAGACTTCTAGCCTCCAGAAATGTGAAAATAAATTTCTGTTGTTTTAAGCCACCGAGTAGTGGTACTTTGTTATGGCAGCCTACAACTTAATATACGTTTCTTTACATGTCAGATCTCTGCTAGCATCCCCATCTGTGGATCAAGCAAATCAAAACAAAATTTTCTCTGAGCAAAACATTCATTTCAAAATGAAAGAAGCACAAAAATTGTTTGGCTTTCGGAGGATTTATTGTAGTGGTTGGCTTGTCTCTTACTGGAAAAGGATTGAATGCATTCTCAGTTGTGATGGGTTAGTGTGATAAGATTAAAGAAAGGAGTATCGGGGCATGTTCTTTTGTGAAAAATTGTAGAAATGAGCATAAAAAGAAAGGCCTTTAATGTTTATTATACAATGCTGTGTACAAATGAGAAGAGAATTGATTTATTTGCTTTCCAGAGATAATTTGATGATTTAGTATTTTAAATGATATTGCCTTTTTGGACAGGAACTACATCCCCATGTTTTCAACTGTACCCCATTGGAATTACAAAGTTTTGAGGTAAGATGGAGACTTAGCAAGGCAAATAAGTGATAAAACAGATAACAAAGAAACACATTAAACTACAAGAAAATAAGTGTTAGAAAAATGAAAACGAACCCCTAGGAGGCTGTGGGAACAAACAGTAGTCAAAGCAGAACAGAGACTATATTTTATACAACACAATATAGGCATTTAATAAATGTGAATATGTTTTCATTATTACTTTTCCCTTGCTATCATTAACGTTATTAATTTATGAATCACTGCAAACTTAGAAAATAGATGGTAATTGTAATGCTTAATTAAACTAGGCAAAGTGCTACCAGAGTAAATGAATAAGTAAAACTTCCAAGTTCATTTTATGAAAACCTCAGCAATTTTATGTTATTAAAATCTGTACTAGTAGGTTCTTTTTTTACAGATACATTTTCTGATGTTTTCCTACATCAAATATTATATTAGTCTCATCATTTATGTAGCTGTGACATAGGTAACCAAAAATACATATTTTAAGTACATTGTTATGTATACATGTTAGGTTCTACGGAAACTGAAGCAAATCAGAAATTGATGAAAACATTTTAGAAGGAAAGAAAGAGAATTGGAATTTGAACAGTGTTCAAGGTTTTCTATGTTTTGTTATGAAACTGTTTTTTGGAAAACACATTTCAAGGAAACCTGGATTATAGGTTTATTTATAATTTAAGATCTCATCCCCCCAAAGATACAATTAGACTGTAGCAAATTACTTATTATAAAAATACTTCATGTCTAATGAGCACTTCCTATGTGCAAGGCACCATTCTAAACTCTGTTCATATATGTGTGAGCTCGCTTATGCTCAGTGTTCAATGAAAGAATTATCGATATTATCCTTATTTTGCCAGAGGAAACTATGGCATAGGGAGGTTAAAATAATCTCTCCGAGGTCATAGAAAATTGAAATAGCATTCTTTAATATTAACTGGTTAAAACTGTGTAGAAAATAAGATTTCCCACAAAACTCATAATCTAACACGGCATTTCTCCAAGTATGTTTTGCTTTCCCATTACAAAATAATGAGCAATGTAAAAAAAAAAGAACTCCATGAACACAAAACGCCAAGAGATGTTGGTTTAAACAAAGTTGTGTTTGTGTGTGTGTGTGTGTATTCATGTGTATGTGTGTAAATGCATGAAGACTTCAGTCTTCTAGTCTATAATAGACTAATGTATATTGTAATTCATGAAAAGAAGGATGTGGACCATTATTTAGCCAAAATATTTATTGAATTCCCACTACACTCTAGGTACGAGGCTAGGAACTAAGGAAGCAAAAATGACAAATATATATAGTATGGACGGACTATTGGAGAAGTCATGAAAGATAAGGGCCTTGAAGAATACAAGGAATAGTTTAAAATATAAAAAGCAATCTCAGGGAAGTTTTGGTAGGAAATGACATTTAAGGTTTTTGAAATAAAATCAGCAGAAGAGTGAATCACTTAGCTGAAGAGAAGGGAGGATATTCCACACAGAAATACATCATGTGCAAAAACACTGAGGTTAATAGAAAGGTAGATTCAGTAATTATGAAAAGTCCACTATAGCTAGATTAGGAAAAATGGAAAGATACTGCCCAAAGGTGAGCCCAAGGAACACGCCTTAGGTTCAGAGACTTAGTGAGTTGCCTCCAAGTATATTTTCAATCTATCTGCTTCTCTCTATAGCTATTGCTACTACCTTGGTCTAAATCACCACCCATCCTTTCTCAACTCTATTGTACCAATTACTCCCACTTCCCACCACCCTCAATTTCTTGACTTAAGCCAGTGATCATTTCAACACATAAACATCAGGTTATATCCTTCCCCTGCTCTAACACCTCCAGTATTGTCCGTTCTTAATAAAATACCAATGTCCCAGCACGACCATGAAGCCCCTTCATGCTTTCATTTCTTTCTATGCTCTGATCTTGCCAACTCCTGCTCTAGAGCCTTTGTACTTATGATTCCCTCTGTTTTGTCTTCAGACACTCCTTAGTATAGACATGACGGGGCAGAAGGAGGCGCAGATCCGAAATCGTTTTCCACTGACTAATGTAAGATTTGTAAAGTTGTTGCTTTGTCCAATTGTATCATCTCTTTGATTTCTAGAGCTTGATCAAGAACCTAGATAACTCAAAATTCTAAGTATTTCAGGCAATTTGAATAGAAACACAAAGGCTGACACTTGATTTTGCTCTGAGGGTGAAACAAAGTTTGGAGTTGGAGAATACATCAAAGTTATAATAACTCAAACTTCTTTTTTCATTTTTATACGTGGGTATATGTGTGGGGAGAAATCTGGCCATTTCTTTTTAAGTGAGAATTAAGAACCTTAATTCCCCGGGCGCATGAGATATTAATACTGAAACATACTTTCCACTGCCCTTGTTAATTATGATGCCTTACTCTTAGGACTTAAAAAAATGCTTCTGTAAAACAATAGATGGATTGTTAATGTCCTTGAATGTGTCTCTCTACAGTGGGTGCTGGGATCTGGGTGTGGTTCCTGAGTTCATTACTCAGTCTAAGTAAGTAGTGGGCTTTTTAAATAGCAAGCTCACACCATCTGCACAGGCTGTGTACTTTGACTCTTCATAAGCTACAGGAAATCAACTCTGCCCTAATTTCCTACATGATTCAAAAGGGTGGAAGCCAAGGGAATGCACGCTAATGTGACCTTTAAATACATTCCTATGATATTAAGCTTCAGATGAAAAATTTGGGGAAGAGGTAGACTGCCCTTTAATAGTAGGAATATGCATCTTTGCTGATATTAGTAAATAAAACTTAGCAATTCTGAAGTGATTAGTCTTAGCAACAGGAACTGCTTCAAATTCACAGAACTTATTTATGCAAACCTTATAAAACTTAGAATAGTAAAGACTATTTAAAAATAATTACAATCTAGTCATCTAGATTGGTTCCCAAATTTAATATAATATGCTTATAGTGTGACTTTTTTTGCAATATTATTTCTAATTATTCTTTATCTTTATATAGTTGACAGAGTCTTAATTGTTTTCTTAGAAGTCCTCATATTATTAGATCTCACCACTATATTCTAATTTTATAAATTTGAGGTACACAAATATTAGTTGTGAGGACTGCTTGATAAAAATGTAAGAATGTCTAAACTAGAGGATGAATTTTCTAAGAAAATGTTGGTAATATCGATGGATCAATGCCTATAGCAATAATGTCATCGCTCCTTATCAGAAAAAAAAAAAAAAATAGAGAAACAAAAAATTGCCCAAACCGCTAAAATGGCAGCTGCAGACCTTTCAAGGACAGTTAGAACTTGAAAGTAGAAAACACTGGCATGTCACTTATATTTTCAGGTAAACATACCTGAAAAAACAGAATGCAAAAGAGGCAGCAAGTCTGATAGGAAAAAATTGGGCCTTTCTTCTTTCTGATAGAGAGGGGTAATAACACATTTAACCCAATCCTAAAATGAACACATGGGAATAATCACATATTTCTCCTCTGTTGAAAAATGTTATTTTTTAATGTGACTCCAGAAAATTGTTTAATCCAGCAAAAAATTACAAACAATTTTGTCAAAATGCCATCATTGCGCTGGCAAGGCAATTGCCCTTTCTGGTTATGGCAAAGAAATTAAAACCTGAGAAATTCTAATTCAGGAATGTAAATACTAGTGAATGTAAGAGAGAGTCCATTTTTCTCTTAATTCATTTCTTCAAAAACGTTTGAAAGGTTTATGCCAAGATTGTGCCAGCTAGGGGTTCAGAGATAAAAATAATTGTCTCTGCGCTTCTAATAAAAAGATCCTGTCCAATTTTTACTGTAATAGTGGTCCCTCAGCAGTCAAGTTTATGTTTTGACTCTGCTCCCTGACTCTGGCTGACTAGAGTAGTGGTGACTCCTCAGTCCAAGCTGGAATTATCAAATTTTCTTCCCAGCAAATTTGGGGAGTTCAGAGCCATTCTCCACATAGCTGGAACTATGATGTATAGACCCTTGAGCTCCAGGTTAGCCATATTGTATTTTGTCATTAGGATAGAATCAGGGACAGCTGATTTACAAAGAGAGAAAATACTGAAGTGAATAAAGATAAAGAAACAAAGACAACAAAGAGAAAAACCTCTGTGGACCTTGGTTAGAGTTGCAGATCCTGTGTCTATGACTTGCTATACTCCAGCCTTTGGGTTCCATTAACCACTTCTCAATCTTTCCTCTATTTTTCTCAATCCAGTTTGTATGGCTTCTGTTAGGTGTCATCAAAGTAGTTAACTAATTCAAGGCCATTTACTCTAGCATAAAGCCAGGAAACTAAGCCCATCATTTTAATATAGGTGCTAACAGGTAAAGAAAGCAATAGAGTGGATTATACACCAAACAAAGCTAGAAGGGATTATGGGTGTTGGAAGCCAGGTAGAAAGAAGGTAGAGATAAAGACAGAAAAATGTCCCTGGAGTGAAGTTTGTCCTAAATTTGATGCTTGGTCCATATGCTAATAAACATAGCAAAAAAACAAAAGAGGCACAAGAAAATATATGCAAGATTTGAGAGTGCGTATGATTGATATATGTACTAGATTTGGGGTTCTCCCTGTGTCTTTATAATACATGTCTGGGGAAAGAGTCCCAGGTGACAATTACCCTAAATCAGAGCGGACTAGTTTTGTTCTAGGGTAAGATGAGGGGGAGCACAGAGAAAACCGTGTGTGCACACGTGCCCACACTCACACATCTACACACACATACACATTCCTGTTCCCCAAGGCATCGGGCAGGCATCCAGAACCTTGACTATTAATTCAGTATCTCTATTTCTTTGAGATGCTACAGATATACAAAGCAGTTAGGTCAGCACAGGTGTTATCAATGGAAAATAAGATGTGGCCTGACTTCATTAAGATAAACTTTGCCATTGATGTTAAAGTAGTAAAATCTCTCTCTTTTTTTTTAATACTATTAGCCAACCTCTGTAAGGAATGTTTTATCTGTAACAGCGTCATACTTAAGAACCTACTTCAGCTGGCTGTGGATTTCCCTTACCTCAGGCTTTCTAGGTAGGTGACTATTGTGACCAAAAGTCTTACTGAAAAAAAAAAAAAAAAAAAAAAAAGTCTTACTGCAATTTCTCTTCAGAACCTATAAGAAGGATTCAAGCTCAGTTGCATCAGGTCTGTTTTAAATGCCTGAATATCAAATCAACAAAATCTACTACTTTCCATTTCACCCATAAAAATGTAATAACAGAGATGCCTGGGGGGCTCAGTGGTTGAGCATCTACCTTCCGCTCAGGGCGTGATCCCAGAATCCCGGGATCAAGTCCCACATCAGGTGGGAGCCTGATGGAGCCTGCTTTTCCCTCTGCTTGTGTCTCTGCCTCTCTCTCCCTGAGTCTCTCATGAATAAACAAATAAAATCTTAAAAAAAAAATGTAATGACACAAGGGTGGGACACCCGGGGGGGCTCAGTCCGTTAAGTGTCTGCCTCTTGATTTTGACTCAGATCATGATCTCAGAGTGATAAGATCGATCCCTGTGTGGAGCCTGCTTGGGATTCTCCTCCCTCCCTCTCTCTCTACCCCTCACTCACTTCTCTCTTCCTCTTTCTAAAATAAAAATAAAAATAAAAAAAAAAAGTCATACCACAGGAACATTGAAAGCAAAATGAGTCAGCTTTTATACTTTTGTCAAATTTCACCGTATTTCTTTCCTTTTTGATAAGAATATGCTGTTTGGGAGCCAAAAGTGTCATTCTCAAAATAAATATGGATAGTAAAATAATTCAATAAATACACACACACACACACACACAAAAAGGAAAAGACACACACACACACACACACACATACACACACAAAGGAAAAGAATAAGCCAATAAGCCACCTAAAGTGAATTGGAGAAGTCCATCCACATCTTCCCCCCAATGTCAATGAGCTACCAACTTCTCTGACCCAAGGAGTCCCCAAATACTGAAACCATCCTTAACACTCCACAAAAGTAACCTGATATGGAGAAATATGCACAGAGCCATTATTTGCAATATTACTAGCTCATCTATCATAAAATTTTAAACCTAAAACACTCTTAGAAATTATTTTTAGTCTCTTGTACATCTTAGAAATGGACACCCAGAGAGGTTGAAAGAGTCTTGCAATAATCTATGTTTTCTGGTCTGCCAGAAGCCACAACTTATGCTCCAAAACGACACCATCTCTGGACCTGTAATAACCTCCTTTACATCTGTAACATCTCCCTCTTCATAAAAAGCATGGCTATAGAATAATTAGTATAAGTTAAAATTAATGCTTTTCTGTCTGTAGAACTTTTTATAGTATACCCCCTTTACGGTATGCTACCCAGAAGTGCACTTAACCTATCCTAGCTTTGCTTTCATACTATTTCTTCAGGAGCCTGCACTATTCACAGTCATCTCCAAAATAAAACTGAAACCACTTTTAAAGCTGGAATCAGGGATCCCTGGGTGGTGCAGCGGTTTGGCGCCTGCCTTTGGCCCAGGGCGCGATCCTGGAGTCCCGGGATCGAATCCCACGTCGGGCTCCCAGTGCATGGAGCCTGCTTCTCCCTCTGCCTGTGTCTCTGCCTCTCTCTCTCTCTCTCTGTGTGACTATCATAAATAAATAAAAATTTAAAAAAATTTAAATGGAATCAGGTTGCTCTCTAAATAACCACTCATCTGGTCCCAGTATCTTTAGTTACTGACCACCCCTCTACAACTCATTACATCTCCAAACATAACATTCTTCATAACATTTCCCTCAAATCTCTTCATCTAAAGTCCTGGTGAAATCTATCTTTTCTGTTCTTCTCGATTTATATTTGATTTATTTATTCTGGGAAGACAATTCACAGAAACCCTTTCTGGGCACCATTGCTTTGTTAGTCCTTTTCTCTGTTCACCATTTTTTAACAATGCTGCTCATATCATTGAATCGCAGATAACCCTCATCTTAGAATTGTCTTCCCAAGCAACGGCTGTGGATTACACTACTCCGGGCACAGATGACTGAAGTTCCTGGTAAAGCTGCATAATTTGTGCAACGGTTTTTCTCTATGCCAAACAAAAAGGGTCAGTGCAACAATTGACATCATGACTCTAATGTTATTAACACCATTAACCAAATTCTCAGTCAACTAAAAAATATGTTGACCCACTGGCTGTCTCTTATGTTTGTTGTTTTGCTGTTGTTTGGTTACTTTTGCTTATTTATTTGGAGTGTGTGTGTGTGTGTGCGTGGACATGCATGTGTGTATATTGATGTGTTTCAGCTTTAGACATATGGCACAGCTAAACAAAATGCCTACATACTTCTCTATCACCCAGGTTCTAAATAATCAGAAGACCATGCCAGGCATTACTTCCTTAACTGCCTCTAATTCCTTGGGCAATATCAGACCTGGCAATGGTTCTTACCACGAGATGAGGAGCCAAAGAGCACTGAAGTATATCAATTCCAACCACCCCCACCATGACTCACAAATGTGTGTGTTTGTGTGTGCATACCTGTGTACGGTTAAAACCTCATCAGCCTCCGGTTGGATCTAACAATTCTGCTCATAGAATTAAATGCTCTAAAAAAGAAGACTTCCTACTCTTGTATTAGGATGACACGTAGCTGGGGGATATGATCCTTCTTGGCATCTATAATGCACAGTTCTCCTTGGTTTCTTTTGATTCTCTCCTTTCCTAACTTTGTGTTTTTTAAGTTACTTCCTACTGTCACAAAGAGAACTAAGATTGCAAAGTGTCCTTCTCCTTCCCCCCACATGGATCTTCTTTAAACATTTATGTTAATAAATGATCTCCTACACTCTTGGAAAAATTTTTGAATTTGATATATTTCAGTCTTGCTGAATTGTAAACAGTTCCATTTTCCTTCGGCATTTAGATTTTATTAGCTTTCAAAAAATATTAAATTAACATGCTGAATAATAAAAGAGTCAATAAGATGTTTTTTACAAGCTTTGCATACGAATTTAAGGGAAAGATTGTTGAAGGGCTGACAGATTGAAAACAGTAATAGTTAATGGACACATCGTGCAGGATAAATCACATTCTTTATGGAAATCTGTAGCAGATAATCTTTGAAGACTATTTCTTTTCATCAGGGCAAGCCATAAGCAAAGATTATAAAAACAAAAGAAATGTTTGTGTTGCCCTCGCATGGAGGGTCCAAATAGGATTTTTTAAAGTCAATCTGGAGTCAAAGAATGATGCATGAAAACATACTTTGTTAATCTGTGGTGTGAAAGAACTACATGCACTTCGCTTGCCCTTGAATTTCAGCACCTCATTTTTAACTGTACTTAGTTTACATTTTACTTACAGAGATTAATCTTCTCTTTTGCTAAGTGCATTGGAAATCATGAGCACTAACTATGTAAATGATGTTAGAAAATGTATCCCCCAAGTATGAAATAAAGCTCTAACTAGATAATGCTAATAAATATTAATATCTGAAGATAGCAAAGGAATATTAAATGATTAAGCTGCCCAAAATAAGAATAATAATATACTTAAAGTTCTCAAGGAAGCCATTCAATATTTTAGGGCTCGACAAATATTAACAAAAGCAGAGCCTGTAGAGAATCGTAGATCCTAAAGCCTTTATGACTTGAATCACCAGAAGAGGAAGAACAGGCAGTGGCCCCAACTAATCAGGCGGAGAGTTGACTTAGTTGCTTATAGCAGAAAATTAATTGTCATCGATGCAGTCTACTTTATCATCTTTCATCATCAGAGTTTTTCTACAGAAATAACCACACACCGGTTGGTTTTGTTTTTGTTTTTGTTTTTGTTTTGTTTTGTTTTTGTTTTTGTTTTTGTTTTTGCTTTAAAACAAAAGGGGAAAAAGTATTTTGTAGGGCTTGGGAGTTTCTGGAGATTTTGCTTTCACCCTAACCATATTACCCATTTTTGGTCTTCAGATAACTGGATAACGAACACTGAAGGTAAGGGAATAGAGCATGTTACACAGAATGTAGAGGCCTTTGTCACACAAAGGAGAAGTGAAGTCCACCAGGACACATTCCATGGGCATCTTATATGTTTGCAGGTTCACAGAACAAAAGATAAAATGAGTGGCAGTTTCCCAAATTTTCTCGTGCAAGACAGCACCGTAGAACCAACCCTCCGTTTAGCTTTTATTGCTTCCAGTATTTGAAGAATATCTTGTGCAAGCTGTTACAAATAGCTTCAATTCAGGAGGGCATTCTCTCCACTGCCCTGCATCAGGGTTATTTCCAGTACATTCTTATATTGCTGTAAAGTGACCTGACTGATGACCGGGTCAGTAGGATTTTCTAAGAAAGAGTGTGTACCAAGCCATAAAGGTTTTGTTGCCATATTTAAGAAGGTGAAGAGAGTAGATAGACGATGCTTCCTCGTGATTAGCACCCCTCCCAAACCCCATCTCAGTTCCATCAAGGTAAAGACACAAAACTATACCACTGTGTATATTAGCAGCGTGATAACAGACTCTGAGCATTGTTGTAAGACTATTTCCTACCCCTGCAAGATTTGAAAGGGATGCCCGTCTACTGGCCACATTAGCAATTACTCTCTGGTCTGCACTATAAATAAGGAAACTGAGTTGGAGATAGTAAAAGTCCGTATTCTTAATCACAGAACCACCGCTGCAGTTTAAATTGCACTTCTTGCTTATGGGGATTATGTAAAACCAGTAATAAGAGGACGACCTGGAAACAATTGAGTAGCCGTAGCATGATTGTTACCCTGCTTGCAAAAATCAGAGAAACACAAAGAAGGGAAAAGGGAGTTATTAGAAGAAGCAGTACAAAGCAAACAGCACAAAGCAAAGAGTCCATAGATGTGATTTCAAGTAATTCAGTGAGTTTCTATACAGTGCAGAGCTTTCAGCTTCAATAAAAAGCCAATTATTAATCCTGCAATTACCCAGCCTTATCGCCACTGCCCACACATGCTGACTATGGCTAGAGTTCTAGATGATATTCTTTTCATTAGTGTGGCCAAAGGGAAATTTAATTAGAGATACATCTCTTGAATGGACAAGGGAAAATATAAGGATTAACAAATTAATCCTAACGCTTAATTACATTAAAATGTTTATCATTCCGTATAGGAAATATTGACACTCTAGCTAACCTCCTCTCTATGTGTTCTCGCTTCTATAACAGTCAAAACACTATTTTTGAAGAGGAAAAAAGGTGGGATTTCCTTCCTGCCGGCTTGCGTCCTGCACAGGAAGAAATAATCAACCCGGTTTATTCTGGACCCTATCAGTTCCTGACCACATTCCGTAAATGCAGGCGCTCGGAAGAAAACACACTGATACACAGGTGACAGAAACCCAGCGATGTACTGATGGAGAGATAGGGAAACTGTGACTAATGAATTCAGGTAAGTCTACAATCAAGTGATGGGAAGAAACCCCGGGGGGGATCTTTAAGGAGAGGGGTACACTTGCATCACAAACCTGTAGCATCCGAGCCAACAACTCAAGTCCTCCAATAAACTGCAATCTCTGCCTGCCCACCTCATCCTCAGTTTCTTTTTCTTGGCCTTCCTCACTGTCTGCACGTTAAGATAACTCAGGGGATTGCTCAGCTGTCTAAAAAGAAGGCCCAGCTCTCCGGTTGTAGAACACCCACTCACACCTTTCCGAGTGTCTGCTGGAACTTCACTATTATTGTTTTGACATTTAAGAAACAGATGCACGTTTTTCACTTTGGAGGGCAGACATCTGTGTTTCAGAATTCTTTCCAGAAGCTGGGGCTTTCGAGCAGGAGCATATTAAATTAAAGAAGCCCTGCCGTCTTGCCCCCTCCTTGTGTCCCTCCATGGAAACTATCTCCAGAAACAGGACAGGGAAACTTATGAATCAGCTTACAAGCAGGAAGGCTCTCCTGGCGTTGATTAAAGAAGTCCCTACAAATGTTCACTCCAAAGTAATCTATGCTAATGCAATTTAGGAGGAAGAAGGGAAGAAGGAAGTGGAGCTTGGAGCTGCCATCTATGGAGAGCTGCCTGAGGAGCCAGGGAGCCCAGAACTTCAGAAAAATTGCATAATTCCCATGAAAATTAATTCTGTCTGTTTTTATTAAGAAAAATCTAACCTAAAGTGCATATAATCACTTGTGTCTGGTTCTGGCATGTTGAACACCCTGGTGAAAGGGGGTGGGGGGCGGTGTTTTATGAAACGTGCATGGGAGGAATTCTTTTTTTGTGTGCTGTTTCATTTGGGCTTCATTTTAGGAGGGGGCTCTGTTTTGATTTGACTCTGGAAAGTAGACATTGCCAGCTCCATCAAAGTGGAGTTTCCAAAATATGAAATTGCAAAGCCCTCAGAACGTATCTAGTTCATCTGGAATTTGTAAATATATTAACTCGCTATTCTCCAGGGGGAAAATGGTATGTTTTAGATGGATTTTGGATGTAAATTCTAAACAGGTGGACAGAGCAGCAGGGAGGACGATAGCAGGCTTTCCGCAGGGGGCCCACACCACATAGTTGTAGAAAATGAATCACAGGGATTGGTGGTAAAAGAAATCAGATTTGCCAAGCCGAATATTTATATATGAAAGGAGCATGAATGCTCAGTAAATTATAGATCGGGGACTCGAAGCCATGCGTCCAGAGCCACAGTCACGCAGACTCACTGCAAGCCACTAACGGGCCTTCAGGAAAACAATACACACAGTTTTAATTTAATTTTCCAAAATTTTGTGCTAGAGCCTGAGCCTTCATATGGTGAAAAGCATCTCTCCCTATATACAGACTGCACACGTGCCTGGGAGCAGAGTTGTTTTTTAATTACAAACATTTGTGAGCTTCCCCGCTGATGACACCATTTGTGACACTGGCAGGAACAGAGTTCAAATGGAGAGGTGATGAACTTTATATCCCTCCTAGTTAAATACTACCGAAGACAGCAAGGGAGTCCCTGTGTCATTTTCTAGCAAGGTACAAACTGTCCCGAGAATAAATAGCGGATGTTGTTTTTGGTGCCACACTCCCAGTGGGGACACAGATATTTTTGTGGAATTTCCATTTATTGCTGGCATTCCAAGAAATGGCAGTTTGTTTGTCTTCTTCCGAGTTGGCAATCTGCAGGAAGCTTGAGAGTTTTGATGGAAAAAGAAATGCATTTTAGCACTTTCAAAACATTGGAAGTTCGACGTCTCGATGGCCTTGGTTTATGAGGCTTCTTGAAGCGTCACAGCCATAAATGAAGAAGGCTCCTGGGCGACATTTGCCTTCGCACAGCCCTCTGATCCTCCCAGGTGTTTTGTTCTGCATGACAAGCAAAATAATGATAATAACATAATTAAGATTTACTGAGCATTTACTACTTACAAGACACTGGATTAAATGTTTTGCATTCATTATCTCACTTAATCCTCACTCTAACTCTGGGAGTTAGGTAGCATTATTATCCCCTTTACAAAATGGATGAGGAAGCTGTAGTTTGAAGAGGTTAATTAATTTGTCTGAGATTATTCATTCTAATCATCGGCACCGCCAGACTCAAAGGTAGAGTTGTCTGACAATAAAGCCATCTGAGGCTTCTCCGTGCAAAGTGAACTGACCCTCCTCCCAGTCGATCAATTTAATTTTCACTAAAGTGCTGTTGCGGAGTATTAGCTTTCAAAAACTATCTCCAAAAATGTGGTAAGCCTATGTTGCTTGACTTCATTGACCTTGCGTTTTCCTGGACCCTGCGGACTCTTCTCTTCCCCAGTTCTCTTATCCCAGGTAAATGAGGAAGGTGATGGCCCAGCACTCATTGCTCAGCCAACTTCGGAGCTGCTGTTCAGAAGTGTTCAACTGCCAACTTCTTCTCACTGGAGCCTCCGCTCTGGGCAGCCCAATGAGACAAGACCTACGTGGTCTATTCCTGACAGTCCTCATCTAAATGACAACAAAGTCCAGTCTTGTAAGTTCCCCCTAGAACAGGGCTCTAACCAGATCAAACACCAAGGCAGTGATCCTAGATCCACATTTATCCTAGATGTTTGAGGGTGGGAGTTAGACCACCATTTGTCCCGCCTTCTAATGGTGGAGGGTCACACGTAAGCTCTTTGTGGACCTCCAGAGGATATCTCTACTACAGGTTTGATGAAAGAGGACAAGAAATTCTCTCACCACTGGGATGACGGAAAGCATGAAACTCAAAACACAGTCTTTATGAATATTATGTCCTTATAAGAATTATCCCTCATTCACTGCCATGAAATCTCAAAGTAGCTGAGGAAACTCAAAACTTTTAGATTAGATTCTATAGAATTTATCTTGTAAGCATGCATTTGGTGATAAGGCAAAGATTTTAGCACGTTTTATGTCAGAGGCTAACAAAAATTTCCATTTTTGATGTCCTGTTATATCATTATACTTATATAGTTATGTTTTTACTTGTACCCGTTTCTTCAGTTTATTATTTATCTTTCAAGGATGGTTCTTTGAGTTTATTAAATATTACATTTGTTTATGCACTGTAATTAATGTCTTCCTTATTGTTATTCATTGTTTATAATTTTTAAAATAATATAAAACAATATCAATTTATAAATATTTAACCAAATCTTTAATTAAAAACCAAGGGGCCTTGGAAATGTAATGATTGAGTCTACATGCATGAATTGTAGGGTTTTGAGCATATGGTATGAAGTTTACCTTCTAGGAAGTACTATTACAGTATCTTTTTATTTTCTGTACCAATAGAAAGTAGGTATTATAATTTTCAAATATATTTGATATTTTACTAGATTAATTTAAAAGCATAGGGATTACCATGCTTATATTTAAGATTTTGCCTTCTTTTATTATCATTTAGGGTTTATAGGGTTGAAATTTAACATATTATTTCAAAAGAAAAAACATGTTTAATGGCATTAAAACTTTCAATTATCGTTTTTTTTAAGATTTTATTTATTTATTCATTAAAGACATGGAGAGGGAGAGAGAGAGAGAGAGAGAAAGAGAAAGAGAGAGAGAGGCAAAGACATAGGCAGAGGTAGAAGCAGGATCCCTGCAGGAAGCCTGATGTAGGACTCGATCCCGGGGTCCAGGGATCACACCCTGAGCCGAAGGCAGATGCTCAACCACTGAGCCACCCAGGCATCCCTGTCAATTATCTTTTTGAATATCACTCTAATATTGGATTACTTAAAATGAATAGATAAAATGATAGGAAATACTATTGTTAAGGTTAAATAATCTATTATTACTTATTTCTTACCAAAACAAGCATAAAAAGTGAAATTCTTTGTGCAAAACATAAAATATCCCCTCTCCTTTTAAAGAAGCTTCCATTCTTTGGACTGGAATTGTCCATTTTATTTCTTTTCTCTATTTTTTTCTTTTCTTGGAGTATGCAGGACTTATTCTGCTAGAGTTATTAATGTGTCAGCATTTCCATCCTTTTTGAGAGGTTTATAAATCAGCCATAAAAAATGTGATGCTGGCGTAAACTTGGCATATATTCTTAGCCCAGAAGCATTATTTTTTTCACACTTTTTAAATGAAATAGTTTGGCTGCTATGAACCTACAAAAAGGCGAAATCTAAATGTTTTCTGACTCTATATGTGGTATGCCCTTTTCCTAAAAAGATCTGTTCAACAAAAAGGAAAGGAAAATGTAGAGACAGTTCAAGATAACAGCTTTGGGGAAGTCATTACAAGTTTGCCCTGTCAAAGATTTCTGTGTTAATAGCTTCATGTACACATCAATGCATACATAATAATAACTTTACAACTTGTCTGACTCCCACTTAGGCAGCAATGGGGAAACATATTCAAGAGAGAACAGGCAACCTACAAGCTGAGGTATGTATTTAAACATTTTAACTACTGAAATCCTTTCTTGTTATCACCCACGGTTTGGTAACCAAAGCTCACTGAATATAGCTGATAGAAGAGAGCATAGCAGAAGTGGCAACATGTTACAGGAAAAAGAAAGTATAATCTTCTCTCTATGTAGAAAAGTCTACACAGTGCTCTAGTTTCTTGGAGTTGGCCAGGAGACGTGAGGGGACAAAAGGAAAAGAAAGGTTTCAGTATTATTGCTACTTAATGCTTTTTTATCCTATTTTATTTTATTTTTAAAGATTTTACTTATTTATTCATGAGAGACACACAGAGAGAGGCAGGGACACAGGCAGAGGGAGAAACATGCTCCCTGCAGGGAGCCCGATGTGGGACTCGATCCCAGGACCCTGGGATTGCGACCTGAACTGAGGGCAGATGCTCAACCACTGAGCCACCCAGGTGCCCCTACTTAACATTCTTCAAACTTCAGAAAAAGTCTGAGGCATTTTTCTGATTATTTTAAAGTGCAAAGGCACTCAAATAGATAATGAAAATTGTCTTAGATGCAGTATTTCTGTAATTATCTCATTTATAAAGCTTTCGTTGAAGTATTAACCACATAATCATTGAAAAGCAATTAAGAAGAATTAAAATATATATTTGTCAGTTCCTTTCCTCCTCCTACTTGTAAGATAAGCATTGTCCAAATAGTAATAACTAAGAGAAATTATGTAGTTTTACCACATAGCTGATAATCAAAAGTTAATAAGACTAAAGTAAGTCTGTCGTGTTGGTTTGAAGTGTATCCTCTGTATCTTACATTTCAAAGGGGGAAACTGAGGTGAGCCATAATAGGTAATCATTCCCGAAGGGAATTCACTTTGTCAGTGAAATACTTAATGTCTCACAAGAAAATCACCAAAAACCTCTGGACACAGTTCATTGACCTTGAAGAGATTATATTTCACTTCCAAAGATTGCCAGGTTGTTTTATCAAGAGTAGACCTCAAGTAATATCTGATTTTATTTTATATCCCTACTCTAAAAAAATGTCCTCCCTATTAAAAATATAGGAAATAGAAAGAAAATCTTGGATGGAGAATAATATCATTTAATGTAAAAGGAAAGAAGTTTCCTAGTATTTTTCTTTTTTTAGTTTCCTAGTATGATAAAGTATTGCCCAGTTCCTTGTATCTCAAAGAACAAATACGATGTTTCACATCCATACATGGATGGATTTTGACTTACTCTCATTTCATAATAAATCAACCATTTTCAAATCACAGATTCTATTCTCAGATCAAAAACTACTCATCAGCAAGGTTATATAACTTTTTCTACAATATATAATACACTGCACATAAATCATTTTTGAGGGCCATATGAAAATAATTCTGATTTAAGATTTAATTCATTGTTATTATAATCTATAAACTTTCTGACAATTAAAAGGATAGCATACTGATTAGATTTGTTTTCCTCTCTTCATTTCTTCATAACAGAACTATTCAGGTCTACAATACAAGGAAATATTTAACTTGTGTTTCATTCCATTTTAGATCTGTAATCAAGACTCTCTTCTGGCTACAGGGCCCAGTAACAGGCCAAGAACTGTTTATCTGCAGAAGAGATCAGAGTTTTGCTCCAAAATCCCAAGGTCCTGTGCGATAACTCACCTACAAGGACTTCCCAAAGGCTCCAAACAGCATCTCTGTCCACCACTGGCACTTAAGCCCCATTGGATCTGCTGGATCATGTGGTCCTGGTGGTAGAGCAGAGGCCACAGCCGCCTGGATCTGCTGCAGAGGTTTCTCTTGTTCTGTGCGTCACTCAAAACCAGCGGCTCTTTGCATCTATCGACAAATGGTCTGGAGTAACACATCCACATGAGGAATTTGATGCTTCCCAAATCCGAAAGGCTCACTAGGCATTGTGCCTTGTAGTGGGGGTGGGGGTGGGGTGTGACTTGTGACTACGTATATGCACACATGCACTTCCAATCCTGCCTTTGAGAAATAGGATCACCCCTTTCTTTAGGAAGAGGAAAATGGATTTGAAGGTTAAAGTAATTTGCTCTGAGTCACTTAGATAGCAAAGAGCAGAACGAAAGTTCGAACATAAGATACATTTGGTCTATTTGAAAGATTGTGTTCTTTCAGTTACATCCTACTTTTTTTCCTTGTACCCTCTCCCCTCTCTGGCTCTATGGAAAAACTAGGCACTGTCGAGTAGCAAATACAGCAATGGTTAAGTGCATTTGTTCACTCATTTAACATATTTTGTTTATAATTTACCATTTGTTAGGCCTACACTTAGCATTGAGAATATAAATGTTAAAAGATATCATCATTTATATCCTCAAGGAGCTGAATCTCGTGCAAAGACAAATATTCAGACTAGAATTATGTATTAGTTATATGGATTGGCATAAAAAGGAATGTGGTCCCAGATTCAGTGGCAGGCAAAGGGAGAAAGGAGGGGGTGTGGGTGTGTGTGCGTCTTGATTGGAGTAAGGGAGATCTATATTAAGAGACAAAAAAAAATGTGTAAAATTTGCTGGTGTTATAAGAATTATAAGTACCTTGGTATTGCTAGAATGTATGTATATAGAGGAAAAAGATAAAACAAACTAGACAGGCAGTGGTGCCATCAAACGAGCTATCTGTATGCAATATGGATTGGAAGGCTTGAAATATTTTGAGCACAGGCATGGGGAGAAAATGATAGAATCTGGACACTAAAAATAATACTCTTTGGGCAATGTGGAGACTGATTTTGAAGTCATGTGATCTACTGCAGGTGAGCTGTGCCCCTTATGACAATTAAAAAGACATAACTGCAAAATTCTTTGCCACTCTCCTAATCAAGAGATTGAGTCTTTTAAATACAGAGAACTGGAGGTTGCCGGAAGGGAGGATGGTAGGGGGCTGGGTGAAATAGATAAAAAGGATTAAGAGTACATTTAATCTTGATGAGCCCTGACAAATATATAGAATTGTTGAATGATTATACTGTACACCTGAAACTAATATAATACTGTATGTTTATCATAGACGAGAGATAGATAGATAGATAGATAGATAATAGATAGATGATAGAGGATAAAAGAAGTTGAGTCTATTTATCATCCCTTGAACCTGAAAAGAGAAGGGGAGATAAAAAGTTGGTAGGTGAATGTAATCAGCCAGTAAAGATGACTGTAAGCCTTGTCTAGGGCAATAGCCTTAAAAATGGAAAGTAGATGTTAAATATGAGAAACGCTTAAGACATAAAACTCTAAAGAAGCATACAATTTGGTGGTGACAGACTTGTAGATAAGAATCTATAATGAAAATCAGAATGTAATAGAGTTTAATACAGTAACAGCCACTATGCCCCAAAGCACGTAGCAGACACCATTGGTCCATTACTCCTATCCTCCGGGTGCTCACCTTTCCAGACTTGCAAATGGTGTCCATCCTGCCTGAGGACTTTGGCATAGCTCTTCTGCTGGAAACATCCAAGACTCAGTGCCCCTACGAGCAGCCTTGAGCCAATGATATGTTAGAGTTTCAGGATACGTAAATACCTTACCGGGCTCATGCCTTGGGTGTGATAATCCTGGGGACTTTTCTAGTTGATCTCCCTAAATTCCTAGAGGAACTGAGGCCCAATAGCCCACAGTGGTGACCAAACCATTGACGTACCCTATTCTGCCTTCCTCAGCCCCGATGAGTGACTTTTGTGGTCTCTTTACGATAAACCATGCTCACACAGGTCCTGGCCTTAAAATGATCTTTTGAAAATTTCTATAAGCCAATAACAGGTAAAGAAATTCAATTTGTAATTTTGAGATTTCCCACAAACAAAAGTTCAAGTGCAGATGACTTCATTGGTAAATTCTGCTAAACATTTCAAGAAGAATTAATAAATTCTTTTTTTATAAATTCTTCCAAAAAATAGAAGAGGAGGGAACCCTTCTCAATTCCTCCTACGAAGTCGGTATTACTATGATACCAAAGTCAGACAAAGCCATCTCCAGGAAATTGTAATCCCCTGTGGTTATTACATTAAAATCCTCAACAAAATATTGCTAAGCAAATCCAGCAACATATAAAAAGGAATATAAACCATGAAAAATTGTGATTTATCTCAAGAATGCAAATTGGCTTAACATCTGAAAATCAACATAATATACTATGTTGTATTATGTATTTGAAGGACAAAAACCATACGATCACTTCAAAAGATGCAGAAAAAGCATCTAACAAAATCCAACCCCTTTCAGGATAAACATCCTTAACAAACTTGTAATCAAAGGGACCTGTGTCAACCTGTTAAAGGACATCTACCCAAAAATCTACACTAACGTTACACTTGACAGTGAAGACTGGATTCTTTCCCCTTGATCGCAGGCACAAGACAATGAAAACCAGTGTCTTCTGTTTACCTGGTATTAGACATCTGGGTTGGGGCAAAAAATCTGGGGAATGCCTCCTAATGGGTATGGGATTTCTATCCGGGGTAATGAAGAGATCCAAAATTAGATAGTGAAGGTGATTGCACAATACTATGGATTTACTAAACACCACAGAATTATACATTTCAACAACGAATTTTCTATATGTGGATTATACCTCTACAAAGTTATTATTAAGAAGAAAAGCATTTGACAAAATTCAGCATCTCATTTTTTATTTTGAAAAGCTCTCAGCAAATTAAAAATGTTCTCTATCTGAAAAGTATTCTTGAATAAACTTCAGCTAACACCATAATTATATATCTAATATTGAAACAGTGAATGTTTTCCTCTGAGATTAGAAACAAGCAAGAATGCCCACTGCCACACTTCTATTCAACAATACACTAGAAATAAACTCTTTATTCACAGATAACATGATACTATTTTTCATATAAAATTGTAAGAAATCTACAATCAAGCTGCCAGAAATAAAAAGTGGATTTAGCAAGGCAATATTCCAAGAACAATTGTATTTCCATATACTTCTAGCATAAATTTAGAAAATGTAATTTAGGAATTACCATTTACAACAACATCAAAATCATGAAATATTTAGAGATGTATTTAACAAGATACAGAGAAGATGTCTGTGGTTAAAATTATAAAATGCTGTTTAGAGAAATTAAAGACCTAAATAAATGGAAAGATAAGCCATACTCATGAATTGGAAATGATTAAGATGTCATTTCTTCCCAACTTAGCCCATACTTGTAATGCAATCCTGATCAATACCCATTTCTTTGTAGGAATTGAGAAGTTGATTCTAAAATTCATATGGACATGCAAATGACCAAGAATAGCCATAATCTATCTAAAAAGAAAAAGATAGTTGGAAGACTAACGCTGCCTGATTTCCAGACTCTCTCTAATGTTACAATAATAAACCAGCTTGCTATGAGCATGATAGGCAAATGCGTCAGAGGAACAGTATTCTGAGTCTGAAAATCAAACAATACAATTGAGTTTTGGCAAAGATGCCAAAAAAAGTTATTAATTAAAGAAAAATCTTTTTAACAAATGTTGCTGGAACAAGTAGATAAATAGGAGGAAAAAATATATCAATATATATCCTTGTAAACAAAAATAAATTTGAGATGGATCATAAAATTAAAGGTAAATGTTAAAACCATAAAACTTCTTTTAGAAGAAAATATAAGAATATCTTTGCAGCAGGTGGGGCCACAGAATTTCTTAAATGGGACACTAAAAGTAATCATGAAAGAATGCAATGAAAAAATATTTTCATCAATTTGTTTGTAAAAACATCAGCCTAAACACCAGTAATAAAAAATGGATACTGGGAGACACTATTCACACTACCTATACCTGCAAAGGATTTTTTTCTTGTTTTTGGGGGGATTTTGTTTTGTTTTGTTTTGTTTTGTTTTAGAGAAAGAGCATGAGAGGGGGTCAGGGAGGAGCAGAGGGAGGGAATCCCAAGCAGGCTCACATCCAGCACACAGAGCCCATCCAGGGGCTCGATCTCGGACCCTGAGATTATGGCCTCAGCCAAATCAAGGGTGGGATGCCTAACTGATTAAGACACCCAGCCCCCCAACCCCCCGCAAAGGATTTTTATAAAGAATTTCTAAGAAAGATTACAAGGCAATACCAAAATATAAGCAAAAACAAATGTAACCTAATCAAATATACAGACAAAAGCTTTAAGCAGATACTTAACCAAAGATTATAAACAAATGATTAATAACCACATGAACACATTAGTTTCATTGGAGACAAGCAAACCAAAACTCACAAAGTATCACTTCATGCCTGCTAGGATAACTAAAATTTAAATTCTCGACAACAAATGTTGACAAAAATATGGTGCGATTTGGACTTTCCCAGATTGCTGATGGGAATGTAAAATGATTCAACTACTTTAGAAAATTGACAGTTTCTTATAAAGTCAACTACATACCTCGCCTGTGTTCAGGTCATTCTATTCCTAAAATCTAAGTCCATAAACAAAGACATGAACTAGAGTATTTAGAGGAGCTTTCTTCATAATAACCAAAACCCACAAAGAACTCCAACTTCCAAGAGAATAAAGAAATTCTGATATGCTCTCGTGATGGAGCAGAAATCATCAACAAAATCACTTGAACAACACATGATGACAGGTGAGGTCCATCGGGAAGCAACTATGAGGTAGGAGGAGGACTGCCCAAAATTATTGGAGAGTAACACCTGAAGAAAGAGAAGACAAAACTTGATTGGTCAGGACTTCTCATGCCTTTGCTGTCCTGAAAGTCTCGGCCAGCTCAATGGGGAGCTTGTGAGCAAAGAGCACAGGGTGTAAACGTCTTGCACCAAGACTTTACTGCCAATGGCTGGAGGTCACCTCAGGAACAGCATGATTTCACTTAGTTCTGCCTGATCTACCGTATTGTATGAGAGCAGCCCTCAAAGAAAATCTAACACAGACTGGAAGCTGAGATGGATCATGAAGGAGCTTCAGGTAGAGGCTATCAGCTAACCACAATTTTGGTTTAAAGATTTTATTTGTTTGTTCATGGCATACAGAGGCAGAGACATGGGCAGAGGGAGAAGCAGGCTCCCTCTGGGGAGCCTGATGTAGGACTCAATCCCAGGACCCTGGGATCATGACCTGAGCCAAAGGCAGATGCTCAACCACTGAACCACCCAGGTGCCCCACTAACCACAATTCTTGCAGCCGGGCAGTGAGTTCTTTCTTGTTGGGGGACTCACAGCAGAATAGTCTATATCTGCTACACTCAACAAACTTAAATGAATCTGAAACCCATCATTCGAGTACTTGAAATTAGACACAAAACCAGATGTACCATATGAGTCCTTTCATAATGACATTCAAAAATAGGTATAACTATATATATAGAAATCAGAAAAGTGTTTGTGTTTGGGAAGATAAGAAATGTCTGGAACGGGGCCTGAGAGAACATTATGGGGTGATGAAAAATTTTTATATCATAATTAGTGTACTAAATATATCACTATATTTGTCAAAAGTCATCCACTTGTACAGTCGAGCTATATGTTTTCCTTCAGTTTTAAAATTTGCTTTGTTGGACACCTGGGCGGCTCAGTGGTTGAGTGTCCTTTGGCTCAGTTTGTTATCTCAAGGTCCTGGAAAGAAGTCCCACATCAGGCTCCCCACAGGGAGCCTGCTTCTCCCTCTGCCTGTGTCTCTGCCTCTTTCTCTGTATCTCTCATGAATAAAGAAATAAAATCCTTTAAAAAAATCACTTTGTCTAACCACTATTCCTCCTTCTTACAGTAAATACAAAAGATAAAAGCATCTGAAACTTAACATAGCTATTAGAATTGTCTATAATTCTCATTTTCAGTTGCCCACCAATGTTAACTACTAGGATAACTGGGTTTGAACACAGTCAGTTGAATCTTGACTCATTTAGCTGAGCATGATTGTGTGTGTGTGTGTGTGTGTGTGTGTGTGTGTGTGTGTTCTAGGTGAGTGCTCGGTCACAGTTGTATGCATCTATAGACATGCCTAGGTCTGCACCACTAACCAATTGCACATTTTAAATAAGTTCAAGTATGTCTACAGGCAGAGCATGTCCAGACTTTATTTCGAGCTCTCCATCAATCCTCGGTGGAGTGGTTATACACATGTGTGCATGCATTCAAATTAACTCTAAATTGAAGTTATTTTATTGAAATAATGCGAGTGTAAGGTCTCATGTAAAAGCTGCTCTGTCCTTCTGTTCTCCCCAAAGGAAAGTATCCCTTTCTACTTGTTTCTGTGTTTGTCTTAAAATTTGTTTATGATTTTCATGTATTGCTGTGGTTCGATTCTGTATTTTTAGTTTTAAGATTTATTTATTTATTTGTAAGAGTGAGACAGAAAGAGAGAGAGTATGAGCTGGGGGAGCCGAGGGGAGCAGGAAAAGGGGGGAGAGGCAGACAATCCCAAGCAGACTCCCCACGGAGTGTGGAGCCGGACTTGGGGCTCAGTATCACAACCTGTGAGATCATGACCTGAGCTGAAATCAAGAGCTGGCTGCTTAACCGACTGAGCCACCTAGCTGCCCTTTGAGCTTGTATTTTAAATATTATCTAATAGACTTGTTTTCATGGTAGATATAAATTTAGTTACTTTACAGCAATATCCCCATTCTGGACCTTTTCTCCACCTATCATTCTAATTTTATCTTCAGACTATTTTCATAATAGTCATACTATTTTGAATGTATAAAAATAATACACTGCTAAGTCAAGTGACATTATTTACTTTTTTCTTTCCTGTGTGATTAGCAGTTTCTCCTATTATTAAAAATTGCCTTGTTTTTTTGCATACTTATTTCTATACTAATCAATTCATCTGTAATTTTCAGTAACCATTAAGTGCGATTTTTCAAATGTTCAGATATCTTCTAGAATTTATCACTTCTGTTTATTTGCAGAACTCTTGCTCCTGAATACTTATATCTTCTTGTTCCATTACAAATTCTTATGGTCTACACATAGCTCTTGTGCTGGAACTTTTCTTCTTGCTCATCTTTTGCCTATCTTTGGGCTGGATTTCCAGTTTCTTTCTCATATTCTTGTCATTTCTTCTTTAACTTCTTCATTTTAGTAAATTCCTAATTCCCTGTGCAAAGATGGTAATTTTTTGATAAATTGCATATCTGATAGCGTATTTTTTTGTATTTTCACATTGTATTCATAGTTTTTCCCGGTATTGAATTCTAGATAAAACCAAGATTTCCTCAAAATCTTTAAATCATTGCTTTTTTATCTTCTGACTGCCATTACTATTGAGAGTCTGTATGAACTTTGCAGAAGAACGGTCTTATTTTTCTTCTCTCTACAAGCTTTGAGCTCTACACTTAATTCTTTTGATTATGCAAATTTAATGACAAGTATATATTTTAATAATCATTTTAACACATATGTTGTAATACTTACTTGATAATTTTCTTCATGTCTTTTCTCTATTTTTTTTCTGAAATTCGTTAGTCAGATGTTTGACCTCCTAAATCAAATCTTTAATCATTTCAAAAAATATGGTTTTCTTCTATTGTCTCATTGTCTTTTTTTGTTATTCTCTGCAAGATTTCCTCAACTTTATCTCTCATTATTCCCTCTTGAAGTAAATTTTATATTTCAGTAATATGATAGAAATAGACTGATAGGAACACCTTGGTTAATGATTGACAACCCACTAACGTAAATTCACCTACACTTACATGCTTTTCTTCTTTACTGTTACAATGAAAGAATTATCTGTCCTCCCATCTAAGGCCACATCGGTGCTTCATTTGTTTATTGATGCTTATTTGTATTTTCATTAATTTATTTGTGTCTATGTTTAACAAATATTTATTATGTGCTTGTTTCCTAGCCTTCTTGTAGGTCAGACAACAACAAAAATTTAAAAAATAAAATAAAAAGCCTTCACAGCATCTTATTTGAGGGGCCAAGGAGACAATAGACAACAACTTATTATACTGCATGGTAAATTAGAACATTATAACTCAGTCCTTTACATGTTTTGAAGCATTTTGCTCCTGCAACTGATTCCCTCATCTCTTGCATCATCAACCTCAATATCTACTGAATCATTTCTATTAGCAAATAATCATAATATAATACATTCCAACTTAAAAAAAAAATCCTGGGGCACCTGGGTGGCTCAGTTGGTTAAGCATCTGCCTTCCACTCAGGTCATGATCTCAGAGTCCTGGGGTCAAGCCCCGTGTCTGGCTCCCTGCTCAGCGGGGAACCTGCTTCTTCTCTCCTTCTTCTCTCCCTGTTTGTGTCTCTCTGTCTCTCTCAAATAAATAAATAAAATATTTTTTAAAAATTCCTATACTTGTTGATCCCCTTTACCTATTGGCACATTTACCTGCTTCTGGAATTGGTTGTCTGTACTCAGTACCATTGCTTTTCCATGCCCTTGCTTCTTTCTCCCTCCATCACATTATGAAACTGCCATTGTCAAGGTGACCCTGTTGTCAACATTAATGGACAATTCTTAATCCTACTATCACCTCCTCTTCACAATGAAAATAGCTGATCACTCTTCTCTTTCTGAAATACCTTCTACACTGGATTTTCAGAATACTGTCCTTCTGTCCTCCAATCTTGCCAATAGTTCTTAGTCTAACTTTCTGGCTAATCCTGTAAATACTGGTCTGACCAGTACTGGCACTTAGTCTTGGCTCCCTTCTCTTAGCCCACTTCTCCTAGCCAGCCGAACTCCTCCAACTTCAGGTCTAAATGCCATTTGCATGGTGATGAACCCAAACACATATAGCCAGGTGCCTAGTTTTGATACCTTCACTAGGATAACTGTTAATAATAAGAACTTAACAGTAATTGAGTGTTCTTTGTGAGCCAGAAACTAAGAACAGTTAGAACGTGAATTAATACATTTGATTTCCCAACAACTAATTTTACAGATGATGAAGCTGACACACAGACTGCTTAATTCAGTTCTTAATATTATATAGATAATAAGTGATTTAACCAAATTTAAACCTAAAAAGTCTGGCTTCACCTGTGCATGCTCTTACTGACTACACTGTATTTCTTTTGGCTAATTAACAGCTGGCATTTCAGACTAAATACAGGAAGACATTTAATTTAAATCAGATTTATTTCTGGTGAAACTAATGCAATATTTATATGTGTTTATATATAAATATACAGCCCATATTTAAAGATTATACAAATATATGCTGGAGACAAAAATGAGGTAGAAGCTGATTTCCAACACAGTCACAAATGTACACTCTCCCCAAACAATATTTTGTCTATATTCTGCTTTCATTCAGCTGAAAAAGTGGTCACTATCAGTATCAATGTTAAGAAATCACCAGTGAAGAAAACCTAGAGTCTGTGGTAAAGATGAAGTAATATTTATAAATATGAAGGTAAAAGCCTGTTATATATGTAAACAAATTGATAATCAAACCTAGATTAATTATTTCCATCAGCTTATTGCTGAATGAAATTGGAGATGACAAAAATAGGCTAAGATATTTCTGCAGGATAAATGAAAATGTTTCTTGCTTTACGTGACATTTACCATTGATTTTGTATAATGTGGAATGATATCATAACCGAAATAGTAATAGACTGTATCAATAACCGAAAGCAGCACAAATTGAGTACAAACAACATGAAAAGAGAGAGTCACCAGTTCACTTAGTCAATAAAGATCACAGCTTTCCAGATCATGCTTGAATTGCTGCTATTAATCACAGTACCCATTTACAGCAAGCAATATTGTGCAGCTGATGATTGATAATCATCTTGGACATAATGGCAGGTCTTCTATGAACCAGGAAGACTGGGCCACATATTTGAGATCTCACAGATTGTTGGAATCCACAGTTCAATACCTGCTCAAATCAGTTACTTTTTTTTTATTGTTATTATTGAATATATTGGGAGAAAACAACTGAAGAGCAATTCTTTAGATTTCTTAGGTCATTTTTTGAAATTCAGGTGAATTTATGACACATTGATCATGAACATAAAAGTTATTAGAAGTAATTGTTCTATAATAAAAATTGAGTGCACATAATGTGGTTACAGCACAAACATCTGCCACTCATGCAGACATCATTCTGTAAACCCATCTAACTAACTCTATTTTCCTTTCTGATTGTATCAGGGTAGCTTGCGGCATGACAGTGATTTGAGTGACAGGCGTCCACCCTGGTGCAGTGTGATGCATACTTATGTTTTGTTTGTGAGAATCATCCCTCCTTGAAAAATGTAAATTTTTAAATTGGTTTTTATTGAAAAGAGGTATATAAGGAAGCAATGTTGTTGTCTTCACTCCTTAAAAAGTCAAAGTTATTATAGGCTCCAGCTTTCATAAAAATTTTACTAAGTTTTTAAGTTGACTTTTTGGTTTTGTAATGAAAAAGAGCATGAATTATTAAGAAGCTCCAGGCAGGTTTTCTTTAAATATATATATATTAGAACCATACAGTACAAGGGAAAAGACAATGTTCAAGAAAAAGCAATAGCCCTCGCTCTATTTAAGAGAGGTTAACATCCTCACATCTACCTCCAGAAAAACAGCCAAAATCCTTTTCAAATGTTAAAGTTATGTTAGTGTCAGCTTTATTATATGTCATATACAACTATGGTAAATATCTGTTATGGAATCCTTATTCAGAAGGTTAGCATGTTAAATTTGAAAGGGACTTTTGAGGGCACCTAGTTTGATCCTAGAAGCAATGTGGAAATTTCATAATGGTACTCCTGTCAGAGGGTCTTCCAACACTTGCTCAAACATTAACTTTTATAGGAAATCTATAATCTTATAAGGCAACATTCTATATTAAAATTCTGTATGAGAAATCTACTGTTGTAGGAAGACTTGCTCATATTAAGCCAACGTCTACCTAGCCTTGACTTCACCAAGAAGCACTCCAAGGCTACATGCACAACAAAAGAACTCACAAAGGAGACTCTTAAAATTTGTTGAAGTATGTGAAATGTTATTTTGATGCTGAAGTGTAACCAATTATTTCTATCACTCATATAAATATCTTAATGAAAACTGTTAACAAATGTGATCCTTAATAGCTACCTTGGTAAAATAATTGTGATGGTTTTATATACTGAAATTACTTGTATCAGAACAAATCAATTCCCAATTTTGACAAGTCTGTGAAAAAGAATCACATGCAAATGGGGAAAAGATGCATGAGGATTTGGATTCCTGAGCTTTTCTTCAGTCCCATTTAACTATATCCTCATTCCTCCACAATGTAGCAGACGTAATGGATCATATATCCAACACTGTAAACAGCTTTCCACCACCAGAGCTGTCATGTAGGCGAAATGTGGTCCCTTGCCAATAAACTCATGCTCTCCTTTCAATTATATCAATCTGTAAGTTGGCTTTATACATTATGTGTTTATTTGCCAAGCAGTAAATTGATTTGTTAAGGGAGAATTTTAAAAAGAGAAAACAATGCCTACAGACTCCAACAGTCATGCATCTTTATATCAGGGGGCTGTGCAAAAGAAGAAACAAAGGTCTCTCTCGCTGTTTGTTTTTTAAATCCAGTTGCTTCAAAGACAAGTTGGCCCTTGTGACTATATTTTGTCTTTGAATGCCTGATATTCTCTGAGTGTACTTATTAATCAGAAAATACTCTAATGGATCACTTAATTGAAAAGACAGGAATTTAGCATTTAGCACAACCATGTCATTTTATTTTATTTTATAGATTTCGTTTATTTATTTGAGAGAGAGAGAGAAGTGTGTGTGTGTGTGTGTGTGTGTGTGTGTGGCAGAGGGAGAGGGAGAACCATGTCATTTTAATGTGGATTAAACTAAGAAGCCAAACCTGTTCTTCAACTCAGAAATCTGATTGTTTGAACAATGTAAAGAAAATAACCAGGGGGTTGTTTTTGAAATATTCTACCAAGTCATGTGTTTTGTGGCTTTTCATAGACAAATGCATCTTCTCTTAAGAAAAAAAGGACAGGGATCCCTGGGTGGCGCAGCGGTTTGGCACCTGCCTTTGGCCCAGGGCGCGATCCTGGAGACTCGGGATCGAATCCCACGTCCCGCTCCCGGTGCATGGAGCCTGCTTCTCCCTCTGCCTGTGTCTCTGCCTCTCTCTCTCTCTCACTGTGTGCCTATCATAAATAAATAAAATTAAATTAAACTGTTGTTAAAAAAAAAAAAAGAAAAAGAAAAAAAGGACAAATTCTGATACATTTCTCATAAAAAATGTTCTCTCCACTTTGAATTAGGGGGAGGGGGTTAGTAAGTAGGGAACGGGTTAAAACCTACCCATTCCTCCATCAAACTTGGGTAATTAAAAAATAGGTATATAACATATTTGTAAAGGAACTTGAATTTTGGGTTTGTATTGGGTAATGAAAGATGCCAATTCTCTCAAACTTTGCCATTTTCACTCATAATCTTAAAACATATGTAATTATTTAATTAAGTGAATCTTGCGGGGGACAGTACAAGAAAATAAAAGTTTAATAGATGGGCAGCTTGGGTGGCTCAGCGGTTTAGTGCCGCCTTCAGCCCAGGGTGTGATCCTGGAGACCTGGGATCGAGTCCCACGTCGGGCTCCCTGCATGGAGCCTGCTTCTCCCTCTGCCTGTGTCTCTGCCCCATTCTCTCTCTGAGTCTCTCATAAATAAATAAATAAAATCTTTTAAAAAAATAAAAATAAATAAAAGTTTAATAGAGATAAGGAAATGAAGGCTTCCCTTTCTTGTAAGATGATGATGCAATATAAAACATGGAAATAATTTATTTTGATAGAGCTGTAGAAAAGAAAAATAATAGGACAAAGATCAGTAAAAAATAAAGGGTTCAGGGTGCCAACAACATGAGACATGCACACAAAAGCTAGTGGTCTAGAGCCCTGAATAGAAAATGAGTAATGAGTCTGCCTTTGACATAGTAGGCAAGAAGGACGAGCTGTTATTTTTTTTTAATTTCTCATCATTTTGCTGTTCTTATAAAATTCCAAGAATATAAGCTATACAATATTTAGCTGTTTTATTTTTGCTTGGTTATGTACCCCAAATCCTATAAAATATTGACACATGTAAAGCACATATCCTAGGCCAGAAAAGAAATACATTACACTCTTCTTTATGTATCAGAATGAAAACATGAGAAAAACATGCCATTAATTTTACTGCTTATTAAAGTAGTTTATTTTCTAAGAACCACAACTTCATAAATGAGAAACCTATCAACTCCATACATAATTGTTACTTTGAAATCATTCCAGTTACCTAGAACCAAGTTCTATCTCTCTGCATTGGGTCTATGTGCTTTCAAATGATCCAGATACCTGACATATCGCAGGGTGAGTAACCATCCTGGTTTGCCAGAGGCCAAGGGATTTCACCGGACACAGAACTTGCAGCATGAAAACTGGTCAAGTCTTGGGAAAAGTAGGACAGTTGGTCACCCCAGTGGATGTATAATTACCAAGTACTAAACTTAACCCATATACATCAGTGGAAAAAACGAAAGACACAATTCCATTACTGAAAAGCCCCAGACCTGATCGTTTTCCATCTTACCTCATAGATGAAACATAATAAAGATTAACTGTTTTTTTAAAAAAATGGGAGCTACCTCAGGAAAAATGTTTGTTTTGCTTTGGTTTTAGTGGATGGTGTTCCTGGTAGTACTCCAGTTAAAAAAAAAAAAATGATTATTATCCTTTCAGAATGATGGGCTTTTTTGAAGGAAAATAAATACTGCTGTTTTTCTATGCAGAGAATTAATTAAGGGAAATCTAGAGCCAACCTATCCATTAAGAGGCAGTTTGTTAGTTCAGAAAACAAAAGCTTAACAGAATGAAACATAAAAATAGGAGAAAAAATTAAAAGTGCAAAAATTGCATTCAAGGAGAGAAGGCAGGGAAAGAAACATTGTGCATTATGCTGTGACTGAGGATATTTGCTGACTGAAAGAAAAAAAGTGTTTTAATAATAGCAGAGGAGAGAAGTCGAAAAATATACAAAGAGTGAGAAGAAATATAGTAACTCCTATAAAATTTGAGAGCTAAGGTAAGCAAGTAGGAAGAAAGGCTGCCTCTAATGATTTCAGGAAAGAAAGCGAAGATACAGAAAAATAAAAATAATTCATCACTTGGTCACTGTTAGTAGAAGTCCCTAGTTCTGAAATCTCTACACTATATAGAGCACAGAAGAGTTTTTTAAGTGGCAGTGGGCCAAGAAAGTAGATGTGTTTATTAAGAACTTGTATGTTTTAGGGAATGAGCACATGCACTCTTCTTAGGGGATCTTGTTAAGTCTTTTGGCTTTAAAAGCATCTATATGGGCAGCCCAGGTGGCTCAGCGGTTTAGCGCCGCCTTCAGCCTGGGGTATGACCCTGGAGACCAGGATCAAGTCCCACGTCAGGATCCCTGCATGGAGCCTGCTTCTCCCTCTGCCTGTGTCTCTGCCTCTCTCTCTCTCTGTCTCTGCGTCTCTCATGAATAAATGAATAAAATCTAAAATAAATAAATAAATAAATAAATAAATAAATAAATAAATCTATATGCAGATAATGACCAAATTCTTATCTACAGAAAAGACCTCTCCTCTGAACTCCATATCTGGCTTAAAACAAATATTGACCTAATCAACATCATGGCCCAGTGTCCATCTCCAAGAGCCTGGCCTCCTTCCACCACTCTCCATTTCCTTTAAACTTTCATACTTTGAAGACAAGAGCAGAAAGGAGAAAGCCAAAAATCACAAATGTAACATGTTCAGAAAGTAAAACCTGCTTTCCACACTCCCCTCACCAGGTCTCCATTGCTTTTTCTCCACTGCTCTTTATCTCTTTTAATGATACCACTATTCATACACTTGATGACAACCAACATGGGAGCCCCTCTCCTTTTTTTTTTGCTCAGATATAACATTGAATTTATCATCAAGCTGGTTTACCTCCAAAATGTATACAGGAGATGACCTCTTCCCACCACATCCGCTTCCAGTCCCCTCTTTCCTGCTTTGCTCACATGGTCTACTTCAACAGCCTCTGCATCAGTCAGGACCTCAGCAGAAAAGAGATGGCATCCTCAAGGTAATTGAGAAGACTGTTTGCAAAGATGTGGGGAGGCTTTAGGAAAAGTAACAAGGAATGGGATAGTGACCGTGATAGGGACAGTGGAAGATTTTATTACTTCAGGCCTGAAAGAGAAAGAAGAGAGAAGAAACTGAGTGGTTAGGGCCAGCTGATGAGACTTTTGACTTTTTGTAGTAAGATAAAGCCAACTCACATAGACCCATAAGGAAAAAACATATCCCCTATACCTCAGCGTCCCCCTTCACTCTGGTCTGCTAGTACCCACCGGCTAAACCCAACTAGATGTCAGAGGGCAATGTGCCTCTTGATAGTCTATACCAGTCAGTCTCCCAAAGCACACATGAGGTTGGAAGGCATCGACACAGGGTAAAGAAGAGTAGCCCACTTTCTGACATGGTTTCCTAGTTCTGTCTTGCCTTGCTGCCATAAATTCATCATCCTTCACCTCTTCAGAAAAACCTTCCTCATGCCCTGTTGTCATTAGCCAACCCTTGGCCACCTATTCTAATTCTTGTCTCGTTATCCAGTTCATTCTCTTCCATCATGGCCACATGCAACTATAAAGTCATTGTACACATGGAAAGGTTGTTGGAAGGATGGATGCACAGACAGGCATATGGACAGACAGATGAATGAATTGATAATGGATCTGTTAATGTTCTGTCTCCTTCCACAAGAATAACTCTAAACTCCACCAGAACAAAGACTGTATGGCCTGTTTACTGCTGTATCTCTAGTATCTAAAACAATGGCTCACTCAACGAATACTTATTGAATGAATTGAAGGAATATATGGATTATTTTGGATAATGGAATTTATTACAATAAGACTCAGAATATTTGGGAAGTAAAATAAAAGACAATATTCGCATTAAGTCTTAGAAGAAAAGCAACTCAGACTAACAGAGAGCTGGAACCCATTGGTTAGAATGCACAAAAATGCTGAGTTTAATAACAATTTTTAATTTTTCTATTACCTGACCATTCTTTTGTTTGCTCAAAATTAAGCATCCCCTGCCTTGCCATCAGGGCAGCTCATCTATTTTTTATGTCTTAATTATTTAATGACCTCAGTTCATTGATGTACAGATATATAATTAAAAATTTTCTCTTATAATTACTGACTGTATCAATCTTAAAGAAGGGATATTTCATATTATCAGACATTTACATGTATTATTTAATTTTGTTTTTACATTGGTAAGTATAATTGTCTACTTTTGGTAAGTGATTAATCTTAAAACTCAATGAAATAACTGGATCAAAGACATAGACTATGTATAATAAGGTTACGATCATCCCAACAAGTCTTTTTTAAGATTATCCTAAAATATATCTTACATCTTAAAAAAAGTAAAGAAAAACATAATTTATAGAAAGACTTAAAATCAAGCACACAAACAGTAAAAAGAAACCAATGTATGTCCTCTTAGGTTTGTGAGAATTTGTTACAGCAGCAAAGAAAAACTAATACAATGAACAACCATCCCTGTTATACTTTATCCTTACCAATACTTTAGTTGTCTTGGCCAGTTTGCTGGGAATGGCATCCCATTGTGGTTTTATTCTACATTTATGTAGATGTAGATGTAGATGTAGATGTAGATGTAGATGTAGATGTAGATAGAAAGATATATGGGACGCTTAGGCTCAGTGGCTGAGCATCTGCCTTTGGCTTAGGGCATGACCCCAGGGTCCTGTGATTGACTGCCTCATCAGGCTCCTCACAGGAAGCCTGCTTCTCCCTCTGCCTATGTCTCTGCCTCTCTCTCTGTGTGTCTCTCATGAATAAATAAATACAATCTTTAAAATAAAAAGAAAGAAAGAGAAAGAAAGAAAGAAAGAAAGAAAGAAAGAAAGAAAGAAGAAAGAAAGAAAGAAAGAAAGAAAGAAAGAAGAAAGAAGGAAGGAAGGAAGGAAGAAGGAAGGAAGGAAGGAAGGAAGGAAGGAAGGAAGGAAGGAAGGAAGGAAGGAAGGAAGGAAGGAAGGAAGAAAGAAAGAAAGAAAGAAAGAAAGAAAGAAAGAAAGATTAAGATAGATAGATAGATGATAGATAGATGATATAGAGGTTTGCTGAATTCCTTGGCTCATGCGCCCACCCTCCATCTTTAAAACCAGCAATATATATTCTCCTTAACACTTACTACCATCTAACAAATTTTATATTTTCTTTTTTCTTTTTTTCTTTTATTCTTTCTCCCCATTTGAATGTAAGCACAATAACAAGAAGGATTTTTCTTAAAGGTTTTGTTTATTTATTCATGAGAGACACACAGAGAGGCAGAGGGAGAAGCAGGCTCCATGCAGGGAGCCCGATGCAGGACTCCATCCCGGGACTCCAGGATCAGGCCCTGGGCCGAAGGCAGATGCTCATCTGCTGAGCCTACCAGGCCTTCCAATGATAAGAATTTGTAACTATTTTCTTCACTGTTGAATGCCTAATATATAGCACATGTTCAATAACTACTTCTTGAACAAATTAATGAGTAAATTTGCCTTGCTCTTAGATATATTTACTGAATTTTGATTGCAAGTTGTACATGTTTCGTGAGGCACATGGTAAATGTGAGTTCTCTTAGAGAAGATTTACATTTCCTCTTGGTAGGGAACTCAAGGCACTACTATCTATTTTGAGATCACTTTAGCATAACTGCTCTTTATCACAATTGCCCAGTCTCTTCAGATATGTTCTGGGTATTTTAGATATTCTAAATATAGGCTACAAACCTGAGGTCCTCTTTACTGTTCAACTTTTCAGATACTTCTGTTGCTCAATACCAAGGTTCAAGTAGTAGTTCATCTTTTGGGTGAAATGGTGCTAAGGGGATGGATATTTTTTTTTTTATTCACTGGTATACTGAGGATGACAGTGTAACTCTTTAGGATAAATCATTTATAGTGACGTTTTTCCAATAGACATCCTGTTGTGATTAAATGCTGAGCATTGTCTCCTGTGCCCTGTGTCCCTCAAATCCATGACAATCAAAGTTTGAGTTCATCAAGTTTAGCAAACATCATCAAAGCTAATGCCAGCCTCAGTGCTCAGTGTGTTGAGTTGGGTTAAGCCTTCCCTTAATCCTAAATCTATGTATATATATTTTCTTGTTAGTACATATCAAGTGTTTTTGAGGGAATGTTCTCCCTTTTTTTGTGTGGTATTGACAGAAATGGAATTCCCCAGCACCCAACTGATTGCCTCAAAACCACTATCCAGCTGACAGAGAGGTCAATGTTGCATGACTGGACCCCAAATAGAGGTAATTATGCAGCTACCAATTAAAGGTAATTGTGAAATACTTCAAATTGACCAAGCTTATTAAATTTCTAGTAAAAAATTCTGTTATATTCCTATAAAATCATCTAGAACCAATTTTAGTACTGCACTTACTTTCATACTTTTCCATGACAGGAGAATGTGAAAAGGAATTCATGATCTGCTTGTCATTGTATCCCCAATGCCTAGAAGGGTGATTAGCACATTTTAGGTGTTCCAATAGTATTTGAACAGATTTTGTGAATGAATAAATAATCTTAAATTAATAAACATTGTTGTCTGTGTATAAGTTGTTTTCCCCACATGTTCTAAGAGTCTCTAACTCTATATTAATACTGACTTCAGAGAAGCTCATTTTGACAATAAGGAGGATGTAGGAGCAAAACCAATTTATATCGAAGTGTAAAAAGCACATTATCTGACATTTTACTAGTTGAAAGCTTTGAAATTTATAATTTTAAGTCTTTCAATAATAATACTTTAGCCGTGGAAAGGTTACAAAGAGTTTTTGACAGGCAGTACCGTACTGTAGACCCTTTACATCTTTGTGAATTATGAAAGGGAAGAAACCTTTGCTCAGAATTTAGGCAAGAAAATCTAATACTTTATGGCAGGTTAGTGGCATTGCCAGGATCATATATTAGTTCTTCCATGTCCTGTCTCAGGTTCTTTCCTTCCTTGTTTCAGTATTGCTTCACTATAAATATTAAACTCAGTAACTTAGATCCCTGGTGATGCAGATACCCACTAATGAATTAATTCTGTAGGTTCTAGTTTAGGAATAATGAACAATTATCAATTTACAAAGGTAATGTGTTATATTTGAAAACCATTAGAAATGTCTCCTTTCTTTTTCTGAAAAGAATATTGTCATTTCTAAAACCTAAAGATTCTCCCCCCTCCCAATGAATAGCAATTTACATGTTGAAATAATTTGCAATGTGTTACATTGCAGAAGACTTTTAAGGATAAATTAAATTAGTCATTCAACAGAATTTCTGATTATAGGTACATGAACTCTGATAATATGTTGGATATCAAATAATTTGCTTCAATCTGTATTCTTGTCGAGGCACTATTACTGAATTTATTCAAAGTCCTTTCTATAACAAAAGAGGTTTAGTCATGTATTGAGATTTAAAAAATTGTCTATCTTTTTTCAAAAGTTTATGTTCTAAAAGAAATAAGATGAGTAAAAAAGAATGTGAAGGTTTTATACCTCACTAATTTAAAATAAAAAATACTTAAACATAACATTAAATACTTAAATATTAAAATGATGAACACTTAAACATTTAAAATAACAAACACTTAAACATTGAGGTATTAAATAATACCTTATTTGAGCAAGTTTACAAAAAGCAGACATATTTGAATATTTCTCAAAGCAACATTATTTAGAAAATCAATTTGGAAAGCCAATTTGGCAATACTTATAAAAAGTTTTATAATGTGTTCACAGACTTTGGACTCGGGTATCCATTTCTAGGAATAGATCCTGAAGAAAAAGACCTATAAGAAATAATTATATAGCAACATTTTTACCTAGTAATAAGAGAATACTTAAATAAAGCATGATCACTCATTTGATGCAATATTTTATAAAAGATATAAACTACAATAGACTATATGGTAGTATGGAATAAATAAAAATTAAGATGTAAAAATGCTATGGGTGCTCATCTTAAGCATTACAATATACCCACACAGAGTTTCATTTTCAATGATTACTATGTACATTATTGGGAAATGTAGTGTTTAATGCTACCTTTGAAAAAAATTGCTAGATTGGCCAGCCTAGCTTGAAAGTTCAAATTTGTAACACATTGAAAGAAAAACAGATAGTATTTGAAACTTGATTGAGTTCCACACAAGAAGGCAAAAGAGTAAACATTGATTATTGGTCAATAGCTCATGTAGATAGATGGATGGATGGATGGATGGGTGGATGGATGATGATGATAGATGATGATAGATAGATAGATGATAGATAGATAGATAGATGATAGATAAATAGATTCCTTTCTCTAGGCCAAGTCCTATGGAAACACAAAAACAGGTATGTTAAAGTTCTCAAAGAATTTAGATTCTAGGGGAAAGACAGAATTAATTAGATAATAATACAAAAACAATAAGGCCTATACTAAATGTTAATATGGGAATTTTTTGCTAATGTATTTACTTATTCATTAATTTATTCACAGATCTAGCTCTATAGTAGCGAGGCTGAAATTTAGATTCTGAGATCTTAGATGGGCAAATTAATTAATTTGGGATTATTGTTGAGCAAATTACTTAGATTTTCTAAACTTTGGTCTCCTCATCTGATAAATGGGTTCAATAATATTACATCCAATTTTAAGGTGAGAATTAAATAGAACATATCCAAAAGGCACCTGGCACAAAGATGCATATAACTGCCCTCAAAATACTAATTGTCTCCATCTTTTTCCCTGTATTGCCAGGTCATTTTGAAAAGGGATTGAAATTTCTGCAATAAAATACACATCTTTATTCATGGATTCCTTTTTTTTATTTTAAGAACACTTGAATTTTAAGGATTCTAACAAATATTTTCTTCAGTAAAATACAATATCTTTTTTTCACTATGTAAAGGCTTTAACAAGTCTCCTCAGTCTTCTTAAATATCAAAACTTAACAGTTTTAAGAATTCAGTAAACTGAATCATAAATGAGCATATTAAACTTTCTTTGAAATACACCAAACATCTAGAGCTAACAGAAAATATTAAAGGCAAAGGAGATTTTCAAAATACATGCTAAAGCCTCACTCAATTTGATACCAAAAAAGAGGATGGATGAAGAGAGTTAGCAAATAACCACTCTTTTGAACATTATGCCAATGAAATCAATATATCCATCCTTTAAAGGGAATTCTACTCTAGGACCTGTACTGATTTCTAGCCCTGAGTATTATTAAGGAGCACTGCATTAACTTCCAATTCCAGTAATGGATAAGCTTTAGTTGTCTCTTTATTGCACTGAAAGGAACAAATCCTTACTTTTCTCATTGGATGACTTCCAACAGAGTCAGAAGAGAAAGAGAGAAAGGGGAAAAGATGACATTAGCCCTATCACACACTCTAGGGGATTTTAATATTACCAGGGTATTATATTTCTTCTGAATGAAAGCACCGAAAGAGCGTGACATGTTATTTCTTCAAAGAAGCTTTTCCTTTTCCTTTCATTTGACATGACTGAGAAATTATAATTCCTCATAAGTGGATATGTATCCTGACCCAAATGTACATATATATTAATATTTTCACAAAATGTACATATCTTATCTGTAATTTGTTTGGAATATTATATTTTTCACTGCAAAGCCCCTTGACAAGGACTGAATCGGTTGTCAGGTTAAATGCATAAGTAGTCAACAATACAATTCTAAGTTTTTCAACTTATATTTGCATTTTTATAACCAAAGAAAAAAACACTAGTAGGAGAAAAGGGCTCTTCCTGGTTCTCAGAGAAGCTAGGAGTCATTTGCTCTCATATACTTACGACGTCTCAATTATTCCTGCAAATAGAAGAGGTAAACTCATGCATAATTCAAAAGCATGAATAATAACAAATTGTATTATATTTGGCTTTGTGCTACATAATTTGGGGGCAGAGACTTTACCTTCCTGACATGTAAGCTGCAACTAGAATGATGAGTAGGACTTGGATGGGTTAAAGTGGTGGCAGTTAGTACAACCTGGAAATGAAGTAGTTGAATACATCTTATGTAAAGTCCAACAGCAATGCTTTCTATTATGTTGATAGCTAAATCAAATACATTTTATTCCTGCTTGCATGAAAAAAAATTATAACCCAGCTGACTTTTTTCAGTAAGATATAAATAACCTTGAATTAAGATTCAGAAAATTTCGATTTCAGTCTGGTTCTCTCATTATCTCTCCTAAGCTTTATTTTCTCATGCAACTAGTGTTATTTTTCTGGGCCTCAAGTATTTCGTGTGCAAAATGATAGAATTGCATTAATTCATCTCTAGGGTCTTTTTTAGATTTTAAAATCTGTATATCTGGGGCAGCCTGGGTGGCTCAGCGGTTTAGCGCTGCCCTCAGTCCAGGGTGTGATCCTGGAGACCCCAGATCGAGTCCCACATCCGGCTCCCTGCATGGAGCCTGCTTCTTCCTCTTCCTATGTCTCTGCCTCTCTCTCTTTGTGTGTCTCTCATGAATAAATAAAAAAAGTTAAAAAAATTGCACTAAAATCTGTATATCTGTGATTACTTCCAATACTGAAGCTCTCTCAAGAAGGAAAATTAGCCAGAGCACCAACTTGTTTACATTAGACACACATTAAATGAGATGTTTCCATGGTTGTTGTCTTCCACCCCCAACTTCTCTCCTTCCCATCTTCCTTGCATCTGTCTACCCCACCACTCCACCAAAACCACCTATTGAGGGCACCTATGACTTCCACGTTGACGATCCAATGATCAGTCTTTGTCCTTACCTTCCTATTCCTTTCAGAAGCATTTGACACAACAAATTATTACCTGCTTTCTTCACCTGGTTCCAGGAAGATCGTTCTATCTTAAACTTCTTCCTACCTCAGTATGCTTGATCTTCTTTTCCTTGACCTTTAATGGTTGCAATGTTTCAAGCATTAGTTCTCAAATCGTAACCCTTCATCTACATTCACCACCTGAGTGATCTTCTCCAGTTGTTTGTCTTTAAATATATAGTAGCAACTTAGAATAGTCCCAAACTGCCCTTTTAACTATAATCTCAAAAATTCAACTGCCTACCTGATGTATTTATTTTGATATTGAATAAGCATTTTAGACTTAACCTATGGAAAACCAGTATTTCAAATGCTGCCATCCACCTGCTTCCATATTTTCCTTCCTTCTAATCTTCTCACCTAAGTGAAAGACAGTCATTCTTCCAGTAGTTCAAAACAAAATTTAAAGACCCATCTCCAACTCATCTCTTAAACAGAAACTCTATTTTATAATTAGAAATTCTTATTTCTTCAATACTCTCTTTGCCCAGAATTTTATTAATACTATTTATTGATTCATTACACACTCATCTAGGACTTTTTAAATTTTGTTTGTATTTTATTCAGGGGTTTTTCTGTTTGTTTGTTTCTTATAGTGTAATAAGCTCATAAATTTATCATTCAATATAAAAACTGGCAGTGGATATTTTAGATGTGGTCCCCATCCTCCATCCTATCCTCTTGACACTCTTAAGCCAAAGTAACAACCATCCAGATCTGTTGTCCATCACTCCCTTTCTATAGTTTTATATATTTTTAAGCACATCAATATGTATTACTATATATTTCAATTATTTATTAACTCTGTAAAGACTCTTTTGGTATATGCAAGTTTATTTTTTATTTGATATTTATGTTGCTGAAATTTATCCAGATTGTTGCATGAGGCTGAAGTTAATTCATTCTGACAGCTGCATAATATTCCATTATATGAATATCCCATAACTGATATATCTGCTCTCATATCAATAAACCCAGAGACTGCTTCTAGTTTTTGACCACTGCACTGTGAACAATGCATGTATGAACAATCCTGTACATGTGGAAATTTTCTCTCAGGTTGAGGGAGATGCTGTTACTGCCTTACCTAGATTTTCAGGGATTCCTTGTACTGGTTGTGGCTAAAAGCTTAGGTCTGCAACCTGCCCTCGAGCATTGCTCCTGGGAACGAGGTACAGCGTCAGCTGAGTTGCCTGGGTTGTGCCTTTTCCTCAACCCGTTCCCCACCTGAGGCAGCAGGGAATCAATGAAAGTGTACAAAAGCCAGTGCCTTCAGACAAGAAAGACTGCAGAGAGTTCACCTCTAGTACATCTACCCTCAGCTCCCCCACTCTCTGTATGCTGCATTCTGAGTCTCTCATAAGATTCTCCTAGGTTCACAGCCTTAACAAAGCATTGCTCAAGAGCCCAATCTCCTCCCTTCAAGGGAATTTGACCCAAAACAAACCTAGGGTTGTAGGGTGTAAAAAAGTACAATTATACAAGATGGTGTCTGCTTTTCAAAGGGAGTGTAGTAATTCACATTCCCACTAAAATACATAAGTTTATAGAAGGATACATATCTCCACTGCCTAGTATTGTCCGATTTTCAGAAAATTTTTCAGTCAAATAAATATAAACTAGTATCTCATGGTAATTTTGATATATTTTTCATGATCACATTTTTTATAAAGTGCTGGCTCGTGTCTTTTTCATGTATTTTTAATTAGTTCTTGAACCTCAATTCCACAAAGTTCTTTGTATATTATTGATATTAATAATTTTTTTGAGTTTTTTTATTTATTTATTTAGAGAGTGAGCAGTGGGGAGGGGCAGTGGGAGAGGGAGAGAGAGAGCATCTCCAGCAGGCTCTGACTGAGCACAGAGCCCTGATGCAGGACTCCATCCCAGGACCCCTGAGATCATATCCTGATTGGAAACCAAGAGTCAAAGGCTTAACAGACTGAGCCACCCAGGTGCCCCTGATATTAATAATTCATTTTTATTGGCAGGCATTGTATTTCCTAGTTTCAATTTGTCAGTTTTGCTTCTTTAGTATTTTTAACCGAAAGAAAGAGAAAAATAATTTTAACATTCTAAATGTAATATTTTTTTTCACAGCCACATATTTTTGTTTTGATTTTAAAAAACTGTGCCTATCCCAAGGTCTAACTTTTGATATGTAGTATATTTCTTTCTATTATTCACTTCTGGATGGTTTTAAATTCCCATTAGGATTTCTTTTTAAATTATGATTTATTTAAATATCAGTATATAATGATTTAATTTCTAATTATTCAGGAAAATTCTGTATATCTTTTGCTATATACTTTTTGATTTTTTTACTTATTTTTTTACTAACAACTTTTTGAAAGATTTTTTTATTTATTTAATTTTTAAAGTTGTATTTAAATTCAGTTAATCAACACATAATGTATTATTGGTTTCAGAGATAGAGGTTTCAGAGTAAGACTGATTCATCAGTCTTATATAACACCCGGTGCTCATGACATCACGTGTCCTCTAATATCCATCACCCAGTTACCTCCTCTCCCACCCCCTTCCCCTCCAGGAACCCTCAGTTTGTTTTCTATGATTAAAAGTCTCTTATGGTTTGTCTCCCTCTCGATTTCATCTTGTTTTGTTTTTACCTCCATTCCTCTGTGTTCTTCTGTTTTGCTACTTAAATTACACATATGAGTGAGATCATATAATTGTCTTTCTCTGAGTGACTTATTTTGCTTAGTATGACATCCTTTAGCTCTATCCACATGGTTGCAAATGGCAAGATTTCATTTTTCCTGACAGCTGAGTGGTAGGTAGTCCATTGTATATATACCACATCTTCTTTATCCATTCATCTGTTGTGGGACATCTGGGCTCTTTCCACAGTTTGGCTATTGTGGGCATTGTTGCTATAAACATTGGGGTGCAGGTGCCCCTTCGGATCACTGCATTTGTATCTTTGAGGTAAATACCCAGTAGTGCAATTGTTAAGTCAATTGTTAGCTCTATTTCCAACTTTTTGAGGAATCTCCATACTATGTTCCAGAGTGGCTGCATCAGTTTGCATTCCCACCAACAGTGTAAGAGTGTTCCCCTCCCTCTGCATCTTCACCAACATCTATCCTTTCCTGACTTGTTAATTTTAGCCATTCTGACTGATATGAGGTGATATCTCATTGTGGTTTTGATTCGTATTTCCCTGATGCCGAATGATGTGGAGCATTTTCATGTGTCCGTTGGCCATCTGTGTGTCTTCTTTGGAGAAATGTCTTTCATGTCTTCTGCCCATTCTTGATTGGATTATTTGTTCTTTGGGTGTTGATTAGATAGGCTCTTTATAGGTTTCAGATACCAGCCCTTTATCTGATGTGTCATTTGCAAATATCTTTTCTCATTCCGTAGGTTGCTTTTTGGTTTTGTCAATTGTTTGCTTTGCTGTGCAAAGCTTTTTATCTTGATGAAGTCCCAATTGTTCATTTTTGCCTTTGTTTCCCATGTCTATGGAAACATTGTTGCTGCTGAGGCAAAGAGGTTGCTGCTTGTGTTCTCTCTGCCTACTCCTTTTATACCTCCCCTATATTCTTAATAGCCATTCCCACCCCCTCACCAGAATTTCTTTCACTTTTAATTCCATTTTGGTGTCTGTTTCCTGGAAGGCCTAGATTAACAACAAACCATAGTCCTTGCTTATGGCTGTTAAAATATAAAACAGAAGTCTAATTAGGATAAGTGTAAAATCTGCTGATTATCCACTTATTCAACAAGTATTCAGGAACCACTATGCATGCCTATGATTGTCTTAAGAATAAAACAGAAGAAAAAAAATTTAGAAAAAAAGAATAAAACAGAAGTCTAATTGGGATAAGTGTAAAATCTGCTGATTATCAACTTATTCAACAAGTATTCAGGAACCACTATGCACTCATATGATTGTCTTAAGAATTTCCTTGATGTTATAACTTTGAGACTGAATTAGAGCATTTCTATTTCCTGTTCATATACCTGCAGTTTGTTTTGGAATTCAGAGACAATATCTCGTATTTTTCCATTGTTTGGACCATGATTATAAATATCAGAATGTTACTTTATATCTAATGAAATGGAAAAACTTTCATTTTAAATTACCAAGCTTTATTGACTGGTCAGGTGTGCCAGATAATAATAGGACATACCAAAAATAAATACATAAATACATAAATACATAAATAAATACATAAATAAATAAAGAGAATCAAGTACCTAACAGCACAACTGAAGAGTAAAATGGTAAACATGTCAAAGCAGTGGATTACATTTCTGGAATGTTAGATTCTCCAAATAATTGGAATCTGAATAAAAACACAAATCACCTACCAAACTATGATCAAGGGTTTAGAATAGATTCATTAAGATAAAGCTTACCTTCCTTTTATGCAATTGATGTGTCCTGGAAAGTTTTACACAAATTGAATTTGTCTAATCAAATCATGTACTAATGCTTTTTATTAGGGGAAATTATGAATCTCTTACCAAAGAATTGTCCAGAGTTTTATACTGGCTTTGTTTAAATCAAGGTGAATTCTCAAGGTGGCATATTTCAATTTACTACACATGACAAATAATTGGAAAGGAAATATCTAATAATTAAATATAAAAGCTATAGCTTAGAGTCTGGACTCCCGCAAACTGCAGGGGGAAATGTCCCTAGTTCAACTCAATTTCAGTAAATTTGTAAAATAATCAGTTCTTTTAAATGAATACTTCACTCATTAAGCCATCTTGGCTCCTTTTCAAGTTACTTTTCCTTTCAAGTACCCAGGAAACCAAAGAAGAACAAATTTTCTTTCTATAGCATATATTAATAGTCCCTTCTTTCCCAAGAATATTTTTATTGCAAATATATATTCATACATGCAAAAATCAAGATACCCTGTCCCCTTAGGTACCATTAATATGACACTTTAAGTTATAAAAACCCTAAATTAAAGCTTGTCTAAAAAATATCCCCAAAAGAGTAAAAGATAATGAAGGGTGGTAATAATTAGCTAGTCGCTACAGAAGAAACATGATCTGCTCAGTAATAGCCACAACTCCTAAATGCCAGAATCTGTTATAAGGTAAAATCACCCCCAACACTTCCACCCCCAGAAGAAATTAACATGTTAAACTATCAAGTTCTGTTGAATAACTTGTTTTCTATGCAATTCATTCTTATTTTCATAACAGAAACTGAACATATTACTATGACAGTTAGATGTGTTCAGTCCATAAACACACACCAATATGTTGATTTCATGAATAATTTTACATCCGGATAAAGATAGATGAAAACTTTATCCCCATTCAGAATTCAGGGGGCACCAAATGGCAGCTGGCAGTGTCCAGATAGTGGTTTTGAAATTTCAGTTTTATTTTATTTATTCTTCTAATTTAAAAAAATTGTATTTACTTAGAAGCATTCAGAATGTCAACAAAACAGCTGCAACTCTTTTTTTTTTCTTTTTGCAATTACAGAATGGTGTTCAGTTAACAGAACAATTATTTCATAGAAGCTGCATCAGAGAGAACTGAAGATGAAAAACTACCATCCCCTTATATAAGTAATTTGTGCTGTGCACCAAGAATCTGCTTTAAATTCCCATGCCAAGGTACAACCCCCATACTGTACCAGGCAAGGTTAGTGGCTATTGAAAATACCACCAGGACAGGGCTATCTAAAGACACATTTGGTAGTGTGTTAACTAAAAAAAAAAAAGAAAAAAAAAGAAAAAAAGAAAAAAGACATTGTACAGTTTAAAAACAAATCTTACACAGCCGTACATTTCAATTTTTTTTTCTTTAAAAGGAGTGAGTTGCATACAGGGGAGTTAAATGCTTTATAGACAAGAAAAAAAAAACTGTGATAGAACCAACTTATTCATCATCATCATCATCTTCTTCTTCATCTTCTTCCTCCTCCTCATACTCTTCATCTTCCTCATCTTCCTCCTCTTCCATCTTTTTCTTACTCTATTCAGCCTTGACAACTCCCTTTTTTGCCGCATCAGGCTTTCCTTTAGCTCGGTATGCAGCAATATCTTTTTCATATTTTTCCTTCAGCTTAGCAGCCTTCTTTTCCTAAGGCTGCTTGTCATCTGCAGCAGTGTTATATTCCACATCTCCCCCGGTCTCTTTGCAACGTCACCAATGGATAGGCTGGGATGCTCTCCTTTGATTTTTGGGTGATACTCAGAACAAAACAAGAAAAAGAACAAGGGAGGCCTCTTGGATACATTGGGATCCTTAAACTTCTTTTTTTGTTTCCCCTTTAAGGGGGGATATAAGTTTCCATTTCTCTTTCCTAACGGGCCTTGTCCACCTTACCCATGCCTTCAAATTCTCCTTTCTCCTTAGCAGACATGGTCTTCCACCTTTCCGAGCACTTCTTAGAAAATTCTGAGAAGTTGACTGAAGCATCTGGGTGCTTCTTGTGCTCCTCTTGGCAAGTTTGCACGAAGAATGCGTATGATGACATTTTGCCTCTTGGCTCCTTAGGATCTCCTTTGCCCATGTTTAATTATTTTCCTCATCGAGGCACAGAGTAGCCCAATGCCCCTCTGGCTCTCACTTGCCCCGACGCTGTCTCTATGGAGCTCAATGTACTGCAATGGCTGTGTTTTATATAGGGTTTCCCAAATGGCTCTTTTTGATTTTGCAATCAGATTGCTTCAAAGGGGGAACTATTTCACCAGAGTTAACTTAAGTATCTGTGAGCATGATCTTAATGGGTTATCTCTTAATGTTTACTGATTATTCAGTTAGCTTCCCCAGGATACTGTAGCCAAGGGGTTATAATAGCTTTCCCTTCAAAACCAGAGCTAATATGGTATGCAGAGCAGAACTACTTTGAATTTGAAGTCACTGTTAGCCTTTTTAGCATGAAATGTCACGTGCCACAGACTTTGAAGATATAGTAGCTGAATCCACATGCTTTCAGTTTTCAAACAAAATAAAAATGTGGAATTGTACAATATCACATTGCTTTTACCCAGGGCTGAAGTTCAGAAGCTATTACAAAGAAATAATAATTAACAAACTATTTAACCAAAGTCAGCAGTATTCCTGATGGCAGAGACCTGAGTTGAACTTCATATTTATTCCAGAAGTTGTTCTTCATAGTCCAGGCTTGACTACTGAAATTATATTAAGCATTGCTTTGATTCTTCTTTGAATATTTAATGCCTCCAGTTGATTATGTATTTTTTCATGCACATTCTATTAGAGGAAAGCATCATTCCATATCGCCATTAGGAGATTCAACTATACTATCGTTGAGTACCTGATACATCCCATTCCGACGGACTGAAGGAAAACTCATCGCTTCTTTCAGAAGAGAATGTAGAAGCTGGTTTTATCCTTAGTTTGTCTAACAATGGAATGAATTTTCCTCAAAAGGTTGGGAGTGGTGGTGAAGGTGGCCGTAAATGTAATGTTAAAACAAAACTGGCTACTTGAAAATAGCAATTCAGAAGAGAGATGTTTGGCCACTCTAATGTTGCTCGGTGCTTCAAGATAGAAAATGAATGTAGAACTTGCTGGCAGATAAAACTTATGATCCTTGGAGCACTCTCACAGGCAGCCTGTTCTTTGCAGGACACTCCCTCTGGTCTCCATCCACGCCTTTGGTCCCCTTTCCTCCATTTTAGATAACAAGAAACTCAAAATCCCCTACTCATTGTTTTTCTCAATACTCTTCTTTGTTTCTTCTTAGTGCCTATAGAGTCATTCCTGCTTTCAATTCATTTCCCTGGCTTTCTATGTGCCCAAATTGTAGCATTCTAAGCTACATTTAAATGAATAAGATGCTCTCTTAATTTTAAAGATTTTTTAATATTAGGAAAAAATATGTTCACACAGTCTATGTAATGATCTCCCCTTTTATTGCAAGCATTGGTTCATGCATTTCTGTAACATATATTTTAGGAAGAGCACAGAAGCCAATAATTCTGTCCTATGTAATAAGTAGTATGATGGTAGAGATTTGATGTGTTGGTATCTCCAAGACAGGAGAGAGGAGGGAGCAAGTAATGCCTCCTGGGGAAATTTATGAGAGATACCGGCCTGAAGGCAGGTAATATTCCTGTTTATTTTTCTGTTCAGACTTTGTAACTCCTAAATATAAGAGTTAGGAAGTGAAGAGCCCAAAAAGTTCAAAATCATTTCAGGATGATTTTAATTTCAGTTAGGTATGAATGGTTTAATTCTGAAGGACTTTGGGTTGAATATTCTTCTTCTTGGTTATACTGGACCTGAAGATTTAATGTAATGGAATGTGTATTAGAGTTTTAAATGTGCTAATTTTATAATGCAGGGATCCTGTGGGGAGTCTATGCCAAGGGAATTAAGTTCAGCTGATTTATGCTAAAGAAAACTTGTAGAGTTGAGAGCTTCAGGCCAAAATGACTATGAAATATAATGCAGTATTTCTTTTTTTTCAAAAGAGAAGAAACTTCACTAAGTAAGATGTGATTCTCTTTCTCTATTCTTTCCATAACACAGTGATATCTATAAGGATCTGTTGAAAACAAATTATAATTTCCTTGAGCTGGTTTCATTTTCTTATATTATCTTTAAACATATATTCTGGTTTGAATTGACTTACTCTTTTGTATAATTTGCATTCTGCATCAGTCACCTATTACTTACTTTAAAAAAATCACTCCAACATTTAGAGGTTGACAAATATAACCAATTTTATTATTTTTTTTTATGGTTCAGCAATCTGAACAAGGCTCAACTGCATGATTTCTCTGCTCCACATAATATCGAATATAGTTACACGATGCTATTCATCTGGCAGATGGGCTGATCTTTTCTTTTTTAAGATTTTATTTGTTTATTCATGACAGAGACACAGAGAGAGAGAGAGAGAGAGAGAGAGAGAGAGAAGCAGAGACATAGGCAGAGGGGGAAGCAGGCTCCATGCAGGGAGACCGATGTGGGACTCGATCCCAGATCCCAAGATCACGCCCTGAGCCAAAGGCAGATGCTCAACTGCTGAGCCACCCAGGCATCCCCAGATGGGCTGATCTTGAGGGTTCAAACATGTCGGGAGTCTTTGTAGGGATGACCCGAAAACTGGACTTAGCTGGGACTGTCCACCAAAGCCCCTACCCATAGCCTCACCTGCATATATATTCTCAAGATAGTCAAACTTCCAATATCACTCTGGAATACTAAAGGAACTATTCCATGAGAGATGAGTAGAGGGTAAATTCTTCTTATAATCTAGCCTTGAAAATTGCAAATTGTCATGTTTGCTACTTTCTACTAGGGAATTAGACTCCACCTCTCAATAGGAAGAGTAACAAAGAATTGGCAACCATCTCTAGTCTACCACAGTCTGATGACTGGCTTTACAATCATTTAAATTTCTAGCATTTGCAAAATATACTCAGTGCCCTCTCAGAACCCCTAAAAGTTTCATCCCATTATAATAGTGGGCTCAAGTTCAAATTCCAGGATTTTGATATCTAAATTCCAGGATTTTGATATCTAAATTAAGTCCAGCTTAGAAAATGTACTTAAATTCTGTCCCAGCCATGTATTTCTGCTTAAAACCTATCCCAAACATAATGGCTTAAAAATATAATTTTTAGTTCTCATGATTCTTTGGATTTACTGGGCCCAGTTGTCTGTCATTTGATATCTGTCATGCTATTATAACATACAGGACCTAGAAACGAAAGAAATACAACTGGTCACATGTTGACATTGCAACCATTAGGAACCTCCAAATGGAACTTGGAAGTGATTCTTCAGTTCCGTTCCCCTGGGTTCTTTATAATGCCCTTGAATTCCACCTTCCTTTTCCATAAGAAATCGCCAGTACTTGACACTGTGTAAGCCTTTTCACCCTGCTTTGTTTTTGTAGAAGTTTGGAACCCTAAGAGCACTCTTCTTATTGTATTATCAGTCTATCTTTTGGTCTAAGCTAGTGGTATAATTCTCTTAAAGATTCTGTGGGTTTTCTACAAACTATATTGGAATTCAAACAAAAAAATGCACCCACACATTGCCTTGAGGCAAGCCGCTCTCCATCCCTGGCCACCTGGGACCCCATTGCAAAATTACATCTTTAGGTTTCCTAGAAATCCTTTTGTCTAAAAAAGAGGGTCTACAAATCATACCCTTAAATCTTATGATGACTTATAAAGAGGTTTTCATCCCCACTCTTGGTTTTTTCTTTATCCAAATACCACGTTTTACTTTGAGAATAGTTTACTAAGAGAGAGAATGAGAAACAGTTTTAATTTCAAGTCTAGCGTGTCCTGGCTCCTTTATGGTTCCTCTAAATTCTACTGGAAGACTGAAATATTTTGTCTATAGGCTACTTCTCTTTTCATACTTTATCTTAAGGACCTGTAAGAAGTCAGTTGGCACTTTCTATGTTCTGCCTGGAAATCTCTCCAGTGAGATCGATGAGCTCATTTAGTGACCTTCCTATTTTCCATCTTACTGTAGATAACAGAGCTGCCAAATTTTTGCTGCTATATAAAAGGTGTGATTTTTGCTCTAACCTCTAAATGTTTTACTTATGGTCCTTCAATCCCTCACTAATAGTCTTTTCAAGGCTCTTCCAACTTCCAAAAAAATCTCTTCGGTTTCTTTTCTTTTTTTCCAGCCTCTACCTGTCACCTGTTTTCAAAGTTTCCCACTTTCTGCTGCCAAATTCTGTTCCGGTTACCTTTTATTGCAAAACAGGTTAACACAAAAATTAGAAGATTAAAACAATAGTCATTTTTATCATATCTCATGGTTTCATGAGTCAGGATTTAGGTCAGGACTCAGAAACTTCTTCATTCACATTGCCTGAAGTGACTTAGTAGCATTCAGCTGGCAGAGGGTGGTATAGATGGTCAAATATGGCTATTCACATGTCCGAAGCCTTCGCAGGGATGTTTGGAAGGCTGATTTCCTGTGAGATTCTCCACTAAAGTGCCTTCAAGTGGTCTATCTAGCTTAGCCATCTTAGGATAGCAGGACTTCTCACATAGTGTCTTAGGGCTTCAGAGAGTACATTATAGAAGACCTGGATGGAGGGGCACATGGGTGGCTCAATAGGTTAAGCACCTGACTCTTGCTTTCAGCTCAGGCCATGTTCTCAGGGTCTTGGGATGAGGCCCCTGATCAAGCCCTGGGGTTGGGCTCCATGCCCAGTGGGGACTCTACTCCTCTCTCTCTTCCTCTGCCCCTCCCACCTGCTTGCAGGTGATACAGGCAAGCACAGACTTTCTCTGACTCTCTGTCTCTCTCCCTCCCTCTCTCTCCCTCTCCCTGAAATAAACAAATAAATAAATAAATCTAGGGATGCCTGGGTGGCTCAGTGGCTGAGCATCTGTCTTTGCCTCAGGGCATGATCCCAGGGTTCCGAGATCGCGTCCCGCCTCGGGCTCCCTGCATGGAGCCTGCTTCTCCCTCTGCCTGTGTCTCTGCCTCTCTCTCTCTGTGTGTCTCTCATGAATAAATAAATAAAGCCTCAAAATAAATAAATAAATAAATAAATAAATAAATAAATAAATAAATAAATAAATAATCTTAAAAAAAAATCTGGATGGAAATCAAAGACTTCTAATGGCATAACCCTAAATAATCCCAGAATGTCACTTTTATTTCACTCCATTGGTTTAAGAAGTCACTTCAAATTAGATTTAAGGTGATGAAAATTATAACCACCTCTTCATGAGAGGAGTAGTAAAAAGGTTGCAGACACTTTTAATGTACTAGACATTTCTACAACACAAAACCATTTTCCAAAGGAGCGTACTTTGATATGAGCTTTTGGATGTCTTTTACCTGAAGGTAAGTTTGAAACTGGCAGTTAATTTGTCAAGAAATAATTCTGTTGTGCTTAAGATTCATATCATTACTTTCATGGGGAAATTTTTTGAGTTGTAAAGTAAGTAACTAGTCTACGAATGCATGTTTAAAATCATTACTATCTAAATGTTTCAAGCGTTTGGTATTAATGGTTTTGTTTAAAATTAAATTTGGGGGGATGCCTGGGTGGCTCAGCAGTTGAACGTCTGCCTTTGGCTCAGGGCATGATCCTGGAATCCCGGGATCGAGTCCCACGTCGGGCTCCCTGCATGGAGCCTGCTTCTCTCTCTGCCTGTGTCTCTGTCTCTTTCTGTGTCTCTCATGAATAAATAAATAAAATCTTTAAAAATAAATAAATAAATAAAATAATTAAATTTGGGAATATTTTCCCCACTATAGAAGTAATTCACATAAGCATTGTCAACGTAAATCTATAAATTAGCTTTGATGATAAGGCTATGCTATGTGTGATAGAATATGCAAACATCCCCGAATTTTACCATTCCCAAGTCCCTGCTCTTGCCAAGTGACTTCCTAGTTACTTTATAATTACTTGGTCTTGGCCAATCAATTAGAAATGACAGTGTATCAGTTCTGTCTGGATCTCATGAGTCTTTGCAGGCTTATACTTCTGTCACTGCCATAAGAACATGCTCAGATTAGCTTCTGGAGGATAAGTGACATGTGGAAAATAGCTGAATTGCCCTCGTCACTCCAGCTAGTGCCACCCTAGATTTGCTAATACTCAGACACCCTCAGCCTGATGCTACTGAGTCTGAAACCTAAAGAACTCCAAGCAGAGTCAAACCTAAAGTGCCAGCACACAGACTCATAAGCTAAATAGTAAGACTGTTTTCTGTTTTCTGTCACATACTTTTGGAATGATTTCCCATTGAGTATTATTGTACTAAGAAACAACTGATGTAGAAATTGGTTTTAGGAGTAGGGTGATGCTGAAGCAAAAATCTAATATGTGATACTGGTTTAGGGACAGAGTTGCAGGAGGGCTGTAAGCACGATGAAGAGACTTTAAAAATTTTTTTTCAATTTTTATTTATTTATGATAGTCACAGAGAGAGAGAGGCAGAGACACAGGCAGAGGGAGAAGCAGGCTCCATGCACCGGGAGCCCGACATGGGATTTGATCCCAGGTCTCCAGGATCGCGCCCTGGGCCAAAGGCAGGCGCCAAATCACTGCGCCACCCAGGGATCCCACAATGAAGAGACTTTAAAAAGAAGTTGGAGAAGTAGTAAGAGAGGCTGCTAAGGAAAACTAAAATATGGTGGCATGTTATGTAGTTGCAAAAACATTTGGTAAACCTCTTACCTGCTTTAACTTACCAAGAGTAAAAATGTAACTAATAAAAACTAATAAATATTTAATCTTGATCACAGAGATTTCCAGTTAAAAAGTTGAAAAGAGTAGTTGTCTCTTATTAATTATATATGAAAATGTACTGCAAGAGATGAGCTCGAAGTGATATTGAAAATGTGCAAATAAAAGGAAGATAGAAGCATCAGAACCTATCGAATTGGAAGATAAAATTGTTTCTCATCTCCAACCTTTCATGCTAGACTTGGCATAGGTGAAAAGGCCAAATCAAGGCTATGGGTCACTTTGTTACGACCTCAGGAAGGATTAAGCAGTGAATAGTAAACCCGTTCACCTGACAAAAGGGCTTCTAAGAAAGGTATGTCATAGTTCCAAAACAGCCGTACAACCCAAGCACTATAAACAAGTCTAGTGAGAGATGCACGTCTGAGAAAGAATAGGGCGTATGGCTTTGAATCTTGAATTGTACTGGGTCAAATATTTAAAATACACTCAACATGTTTGAGAAAGATGAATTGGCAAAAGAACAATCCAGCTGATCAAAACTGGACTGAGATTTTGCAAAATGTAAAAGATCTTTAGAACCCTTAACTTAATATGACCAGAAAACAAGCTTTCAATGATCTTCATAGAGCAAACTTCCCAACTGTCTTTATTTCTTTTTAAGAATGTATTTATTTTTTCATGAGAGATGCTGAAAGAAAGGCAGAAACACAAGCAGAGGGAGAAGCAGGCTCCCTGTGAGGATCCTGGGATCAGGCCCTGAGCCAAAGGCAGACAGACGTTCAACCACTGAGCCACCCAGGCGCCCGCGCAACTGTCTTTAGAAGTACCAAAGGAGCTCATGGGAAATGAAAGATATCCCAGAGAGCAGAGCTGAAAGCTATAGAGAATCACAGAATGAAAAACTTTTCTTAGTTAATTGGCCCTAAGAACATTCTCCAGCCCCAGAATAGAGGGCCGGGCTATCACTGTACAGTGCAATTTCAATATTTTGAGATGAGTGACTCCTGAAGAGCCTCAGATTCTTTATCTTTTCAAATAGCAGTGTTTCTTGTTATCATTCCGCTGCTGTTTCACCACCTTTATGCCTAATGTGAGAGAAACAGAAAACTTGTCTTCTTTGTTTCATAGACCACAGATTAAAAGCAGCTACATTCAAATTGATGTAGAGCACATGTTCCTGGAGATGGAACTTATGTGTGTTTGGATGAGGGGTGAGTATATTTTGCATGAAGAACAGATATGAATAATTGTGACATTAAGAGCAGACTAATGGGATGCCTGGATGGCTCAGCTGTTGACCGTCTGCCTTCGGCTCAGGGTGTGATCCTGGAGTCCTGGGATCGAGTCCCACATTGGGCTCCCTGCATGGAGCCTGGTTCTCCCTCTGTCTATGTCTCTGCCTCTCTCTGTTTGTCTCTCATTAATAAATAAATAAAATCTTGAAAAAAAAAATGAAAGAGCAGACTAAGGCCTCGAATGTTGGCTCAAATTCTTCATCTCTGTGGACTTAAACTCTTGACATATGAATTTGTGGTGATCTTTCTTTCTGACCCTTGGCTTATCCACGTGACATATTTTGACCAACAGAACTGTGAGATCAAAACTGAAGAGGCCTTATGGGTTTCTGTTTTCTCTCTGTTGAACTTTTATTACCATCACCCTGATGACATGCTCAGTAAGATCAGATCCGTGGAGGAGAGCCGAGTCCCCCTAGTCTTACAAACTGAGACCAGCCTATTCCAGTTAATATCAAGCTTATCCCCAAACATCTGAATGAGCCCAACTAGAACCTGAAAATATTGCCTAGATGAGTCAAATAGGAATTATATCCTGAGTTTGTACACTTAGTAAATGCTTATTGTTTTAAGACATTGAGATTTTAGATTGTTATTTAGTGTTATGTGGCAGTAGATATTTGATACATTACTTTTAAAACTTTTTATAAAATATTTCAGGCAAATATAAAATATTGGTAATTCTAAAAATTAAGAGCTGTGTATTTAACCAACATAAGAAATAAATATTCCAAATACCTTTGAAGCCTCTGTGTATCATCAAATTCCTTTTCTTTTCTATACTCCAAAGATAGCAGCAGTCTCATTTTTTATTATCCTTAAGCATCCTCACAATTCTACTATGAAAGCATTTCTCTGTAAACAAAATATAGCGGGATCCCTGGGTGGCGCAGCGGTTTGGCGCCTGCCTTTGGCCCAGGGCGCGATCCTGGAGACCCGGGATCGAATCCCACATCAGGCTCCCGGTGCATGGAGCCTGCTTCTCCCTCCGCCTGTGTCTCTGCCTCTCTCTCTCTCTCTCTGTGACTATCATAAATAAATAAAAAAATAAAAAAAAAACAAAAACAAAAACACAAAATATAGCATTGTTTTTCATTTTTTTAATTATGTGATGATAACATTTTTTATCATCTGCAATGACTTTTTATACTCAACATCATATATTTTTAGTTTTTACCATTTTAAAACACATAGCTCCAGTTCAAGCATTTTCACTGTTGTATTACATTACTTCATATGGGTATGCTACAATTTATTAAAGAATTTTCCTCTATATGGATATTATGTTATTTTAGACCATTGGACTCCATTTTGTATACTGGCTGGATATTTGGTTTTAAATTTTATATCCTACTGTTCTGAGTTACTAAAGCAATGAAAAGTCCTTACACCAGCATATATTTTATTCACGCTTCAGAATTTGTCTCATGTATTCAGCTAACAAACTCCAAATATAATACTATTTATGTTGACATATTCCATACTTCACAACTCTGCAAAAGTAGCAAAGTTCCTATAAACATAGATTGGCTTCAGCCACCAGGAACATTAAGAAATATTTTTAAATAATATATAACTATTTTGTATAGACTTACTCAATGTGCTATCAATCCTGAAAACACAATTTGCATTATTTGCTCACAATTTGGAAGAATCAAAACAGACTCCTTAGCATTTCGCTTTTTCATCTTGGCCTGGGATCATTGCTCTAGGTGTGCATTAGAATACAGAGAAGTATTTATGTGAGATTGGCTAACGTCCTGTGCTAAGAAGGCATTTTTGAGATTTTAAGTGTGCAACAAAGCCTCTTAAATGGATAATCATAAAGAGCTATAAATAAAATTAAACATTTATTTTATTATTCAGAATATCTCTTAGTGATTCTATATGGGGCTTGCTTCTCCTAAGTAGATACAAATATGTTATTTTTACAAAGCAATTCATGTGTACTGAGCGCAGCTATTATTTCAATAAGCTCTGAAACATTAAAGGCAATATATTCAAATGAAATTTTGTGACCCATGCTCCAGGTGATGCCTGTGCTGCAGATTGTTGACTTATCTTAATACCAAAATACTTATGTTGAAAATATTTGCACTCCATTTCATTCACTATTGAGTATGACTTTCAAACATGAGAAAATCTAAAACATCTAGACAGCCCTATACTAATGAATCATATAGATTACTTCTTTTGTCTCATGTTAATACTATTAGAAAGGATTCAGACTCGTAATTATTTTTTAACAGACCAAAGACTGACCTAACTTAACTTTCCTTATTTTTAATTCTAACAACAGCTTATTTCCATCATTGTAATATCACTTTTAAGACTTGAGGGCTCCGAAGAACTGAAGAAAGAGTTTACATTTATTATCAAGAATTTCTTTAGAAAACATGTAAAAAGCAACAGGGATGCATTCACTTTTTGATAAAAATGGTTTAAAAATATTTAGATTTTACACTACTTGAATAATGTTCATGTCAACTTGCTATGCTCTGTCTTGGCTCAATTTTAGAGTTCTGTTCATTTATTTTGCTTTTGATTTTTGTTCTTTTTAAATTATGACAACTATAGCAATTCCATTTTCTCTCATTCATTTAGCTATTAAATAATATTTTATAATTTTTTTTCCTAATGCTATTTGAACTTCTATTTCCATAAACTTTATATATTTTTAAAGAGTCTATATAAACACCACTACAAGTAGGTGTTACCTACAAATTTCAACATAATAATGTGTCTGAATCACAATGCAAATAATTGAGAATTGAGTCAGGCCATAGATCCCCAAGTTAAAATCAATATATATATTTTTAGTCTCTACATGTTCTCCATTTAAAAATTAAACTTAAAGCAATCACTTATTGTTTAGTCTCCTTCATAATTGATGTATTAATATTCATTAGAAAAATAGAAGCTAAAAGTTTAATGTGGTGAAGAACTGTCTTCATATTTTAATTCACATCTATCTTCTAAATTTATAGGTGTCTCTACTGTTAATATGCAACAAACCACCCCAAACTCACTGGCTTAATACAACCTTAATTTCATATTTCCTACAACTTCCTGCACTGTCTGAACAATTTTTCTGTTGGTCCCACCTGGACTCACTCATTCAGTTCCATTCAACTATGAGCCAACCAATGGCTGAGCTCAGCTGGGAACCCTGAAAAAGTGAGTCCTTCTCTCCAGGTGGTCTTGCAAGGAAGACCCAGGATCACAACCTGAGCCAAAGGCAGACACTCAACCACTGAGCCACCCATGCATCCCTAAAAATTATTAAGAGTTTAAAGATGACAGCAGTAGAGCATTAAACCAAGTGCGGGTCCTTCTGAATATGGGCCTCTGTGAGATCGCCCAGGCTGCAGGCCCAAGAAGCCAGCCCTATTAAATAGTAACAGTGGGAGCTACAAAATGATCCAAGGGCCTTGGATGTTGATGTTAAGTCATGTGAGTCATGCCAGCCAGATTCTATGGGCCAACAAGAATCCCAAAACCAGCGCATACTCAAAGGGATGAACTGGAAAGGGAAGAATGTTGATTATATTTTGCAATCTACCCCAAGAGAGGTTTTAATTCCTCCCCTTCTTAAATCATCTAGCCATTCTCGGTATTTTGCTCATTTCAACAAAGGCAATCAGTCTTAAAAGCTTTAACTAAATTATTTAACAGAATCAGATGCAACCTGCTGTTTCTAACCGTTTACTTAATTTTCAGAATTTGATTAACTGGGAGGGGAGGTTGAAAATAAATAAGGAAATACAATTGTTAAAAACATCTATAGATGTTTTTAGATTGAAAAGATTAAGTATATTTGGAAGGAAAAGGGGGAATTTTAAGGAATCATCAGGGTTGTTATTAGACTTTATAGAGATGTCTGCCAGATAATTTACTATGTACAAATGCATCTGAGTGGGTGTGTATGGAGCTATCACATTTTAACAAAACAGACCCATGTAATCTCGGGGTCCAGTGTGAGCTCCTGGAAAGCACTAGAGTACTCTACAACTCAAATGAGAATTATCCTCCAATTGTGCACAAGAGATCAGGCTATGAATACATGTTTCTGGGCTATAGTGAAAAGGAACTAGTTTGCCTTAAAGATGGAAAAAAAAAAAAAAAGACCCCATCAACCAAAGCCTTTAAATCTAAGGAAGAAAGGGAAAAATTCGGGGTGCTGTCATTTTCACTATGGGCCACCCACATCCTTAGAGCAGCAGCGCTGAGGTCACTGTGCTATGATTAGCAATAAAAGGCTGCTTTATAATCTTGAGATTCATTTTCCCACCAATGCTTGGGTGTCTTCAGTATTATTTTAATAGTGTCTTTTGGTTTTATTAACTTTTCTTGAAACGCAGCCTTCCCTTTGAAGGAAATGGGTCTTAATTCTCTCCATCAATTCTGATCTTTCCGTGACATTCTATTACAACGTCTCTATGCTCTCGTTCTAAATTTGCATTGTCTTCCTTTACTGATGCCTGAAAATGTTTGGGAGGACGATTGTTTTTAGCCCTTCTAAGGCCATCTTCATCTTACTTGTACGAGATCGAAACATTTGTTTAATAGGCAGGAAATGGATCTAATATATTTTGTTGTAAAATGCGATCACCATAGAGACTTTGTTGGCTCCATGACTAGGAGGGAGTCAAAAAGTTCAGGAGCTGGAAACTGGAGGTTTCCTGGTGTCTTCCAGTAAGACTTCTGTCGTGACTGCAGTTTTTCCACTTGAGAAAGACACAGGAAAGGGGAAAGAAGAACAGTGATGTGTGTTTCCAACTTCAGGGTAATTGAGGGGTTGGATTATTCTGCTGAGAGTGCATCAAAGAGAAGAAAACCCATTACCTGATGGGAGCAAAGAACCCGGGGAGAGGCCAGATTGCCCGAAGTATGGTGCTCACAGCGCTGGAAGCGAGCATGAGACAGGGCCTCCCACAGCTGCAGACAGAAGGATCCTTCCCTGCCCCTGCACTGAGCAGGAATGAGGTTGAGGACACGGAACAGGCCAGGCTTCGTGGGAATTTTCAGCCTTCCATATGCTCTCTACCACTGCCAGGCTGCATTATGTTAATTAAACCTCTTATTCTGAAGTGGTTATTACAAAAGAGGTCTGCAGTGTCCAGCATAGGAGGCAAGCACAGGAAGACAGGACGGGGAGGGGGGGGTGGACATCTACTGAGAAATGAGGGGCAGTCCAACCACCAGGATCTGGGCATTGGGGGGAAAATAAACTCAAAACAAGATGATCTGGTCTCTGTGCTTTTAAACGAGACTGTGAGCTCTGTCCCCCAAACAGCAGTGTGAGTAGTAGATACCGTGGAGCCAAATTTCCTAATTAGAATAGTCTCAAATGACCTCAAGTCTCCTGCCAAGGACACCAGTGTAAGAGAGTAGATGAGCGCTTTCCTCCTTGGGGCTGCTGGGCCTTCATACTCCTCCTCCCCTCCTCCCTGTGGTGGTGTCTGAAATGGCAAATTTCACACTAGAACTGGGAGGAGAGTAAGGTACCTAAAAGTCTGTATGAGATCCCATTTCTGTAGAATAATGACAAAAATAACTTGTCTACATGACTGCACACGGATGATTAGAACAATGAGAGATGAGAGATAGATCTGTTAGATGGACCTTTATTGTTGTTCTTATTTTTTAAGCCTGGAGGAACATGGGTGTGTGAACATGGGTTGTGGTAGTGAGTCAGAGGTGATACAGAAAAGGAGAGAAGAAAAAGGGGAGGAGGGACGCCTGGGTGGCTCAGCAGTCGAGCATCTGCCTTTGGCTAAGGGCATGATCCCAGTTCGGGAATCAAGTCCCACATTGGGCTCCCTGCAGGGAGCCTGCTTCTCCCTCTGCCTCTCTCCCTCTCTCATGAATAAATAAATAAAATCTTAAAAAAAAAAAAAAAAAAAGGAAAGAAAAAGGAGAGGAAACAGAAAACAAAACACTCCTTTTTCAAAGTTCCAAGCATGTATATAGTCTGTTTTAAATGTAGTCCTGTAAAATTATATCGGCATGTATCTGCAAGGACCAAATTTAAAGAACTTCATGTAGTCTGAAACATTGATTTCTTAAGAGAATGAAAAATTGTTTCTAGACCCTTGCGTGTTAATTTCTGAACAAGTAAATATGTAAACAGCCATTACTAGTTAAGATACATGTATTGGGGCCACATACACCTTGGGTGTTATTGAAATTGCGGGGCCCGGCAGCCTCCTTCCAAATTCCTCCTCTCACCTCATCATAAGAGCAACAAACAGAAGGAGGCATCATGGGACAAAAACAAGAGGTTTTTCACAGTGGAACCTACTCTATCGAACAGTATGCACTGGCAGTGGGAGTGCGGGACCCTTTCCTGGCAGAGATGAAGGATGGACATGCTCATGCATCCACAGTTCAAATGTGAAAAATAAAAGTTTCTACGTCCTGAACACACATGCATCCGTACAACCACATCTTTACTCTTCTAGATAGAATTGTCTCAATAAACTTACTGATTTTTAAAATATAAAATAGTTCAGGTATTATTGGATCCTCTTAATCTGTCATTTTCTTAACGCATTAACTTTTGGGCGACGCAAAGCAGGATCATCTTTTTATAGCAATTTATTAATTGCCTAGGATGGCGTTCTTCTCAAGTATGTACCCATCTTGTTTTTATTCTCTCTCTAGTCTCCACTATGCTGCTGAAGATGTAATCTGACTCTTGGCTACCCTGTAAAAAATTAGTTTGACGTCGGGAGCCCGATACTATTGTCCTTTCCTTGGCACCCCTCCCAATGAGATCAATCAGAGCTTTCCTTCTGACCTTAGGAGACAGCAATTGGGTCCCAGTGCAAGAGAAAATGTGGGCAAACACGGCAGCTGTTTGGTCACCATCGATTGCTCAAACATGGTTAGGAGCATGTGAGTCCCTTTAAGCCCCGCTGGGAGGCTGACCTTAAATTCAGGATGCAGAGCATCAGGAAGAGAGGACTGCTTTGGAAATATCTCATGTCCTTTTACTTCAGTATTTCTGCAGCCACTTTTTTTTTTTTAATTTCTCATGAATTCTTCTAATTCTAGCGTGAGGATTAAATTTAGATGTAATCACTAGGTAGATGTAGGTGGCGATCCAGATGGACTTGATGGAAGACAGACAAGGGGGCAGAGGGAGTGGTGAGCACTCCCATGGGGAGATGGAAAAAACTTCCCTGTGAACATTTTGTCCTAGGGTCCATAATTATGACAATCAATATAATGAGAAACTACAACAACATAATCTAGTAAATTATGTGTTTACTCTCCAAAGCATTTTTTAAATATTTTCCAAGTCAACAAACTAAACCTACCTGACTTGGAATTTTCTCTATCACGTGCTATTATAGAACAAAAAAGATTTACTACAACACAAAGTTTCAAATATAATATTTGAATTATTGCTTGTATCATTTTACTTTAGTCATGTAAAAACACAATCAAAAGCAACTAGATAATAAAGTATTCCGAAAGCTAAACCTTGCTTTCTGTTTAATATATATATATTTATATTTTACATATTTATATATTTCTATAATTACATTTATTTATTATTGTTGATGATGCTTTACTCACTATCCATTACAGAAGTTGTTATTTATCAATACGATTTTCTGTTGATATTTTTCTCTACGGATGACTAAAAGAACAGGGTTGAATATTTATATTTAATAAGCTTCTGTTGAAGCATAAGAGATATATGGAATTTTATTTTTTTATTGTAGTAACAGCACTTAACACAGTATTTACCCTTTTAACAGATTTTTCAGTGTATGGTCCAGTATTATTACCTATAGACACAACGTTGAATAGCAAATCTTTAGAACTTACTCATCTTTCACAACTGAAATTTTATACCTATAGATTAGTAACCCCATACTTGGTCCTGGCAACCTCTCTCAATCCTTTGTTCTGGGAGTTTGACTATTTCAGGTAATGCACTTACGGGGAATCATTCTGTAGCTGTCCCTTAGTGACTGGCTTTTCACTCAGCGTCATGTCCAGATGACCATGTGGGTACACATTGCAGGATTTTTTTTTTTTCTTCTTTAGGCTGAATTCTAGACTTAGGTTTGAATAATGACAGAGAAACAGTAAAGGTAACAATTGTTGATTTCTAAATGGTTAGGAACATTACACAAAGAGTAATATAAGGGCAAATAAGATACTCTGGGGACAAAGATCGAAGGTGTCAGAAAATCAAGGAGCTTCCTCTTGACTTCAGGACTGGTTCCTCAAGCAGTTTGGGTTTTTGCTAGATTTTGTGGTTTGCCAGGCTGACGTCTATGGTTTTGAAGACTGTTATTCTTGAGACTTGATGAACACACAGCGTTGCTGGGAAATACCTTACCAGAGAAAGGGCACAGCACACAAGCAAGTATTGGGAAAGATATGATTGTGAAATGGAATAGAATTATTCATTAATAATCACAGAAAATGAATCTGAGGCGTCCAGTTCATCTCCCTGCCATTTCAAAATTTTTCTCTCCATTAAGATACTCAGAGTAATATAAACAAATAATATCGCATTTTATTAGTTCACATTTTAATATGACATTTATATTCCATTTTCTATTTCACTAGTCGTCATGTATATTCCTATTGTTTTCATATTTCCCTTTTTGTCAATGGTGTTTTTTAATAAGATTTTTCTTATAAAGTCAATTCTAAAATGTTTTGATGTTCTATATAATCAATTTTCCATAGTTCTGTAATGATCGCTTCACAACATCCTATGGCTGGTTTTATTGCCTTTGTTTTCATTTATAAACCTATTATAGGAATTGAAAATATAAATGCATGTGTAGGGTTTTTCACATAGCTGCAAAGATTTAAACTTGGAATTTTTGCAAGGCAGTTCATAAAAACATGACAATATAATCAGAGAGTTAAAGGATGGTGGTTTTCTGATGGAGTATTATTTTTGTAAAGCAAACTTAGAAATGGATACTGAATGACCTGAGTGATCATATTTTTGGTTAATAATCAGGTTTCTGGTTTTCTTAGCATCATTATTGCCTGCTGGAGCTAGTCACAAACCTAAGCGCCTGACAGTATTCTTAAATTATCTAAAAAATCAAGAAGATATCAATTAATGAAAGACTCTAGTATTTTGGTCTTTTTATTAGTTTATTTTTAAAGACAGCAAAAACAAAACAAGTTGTGAATATGATAAATTATCGAAATCTTTAAGTAGCTGCCTCACTGATTTTCTTTTTTTTTTTTTTTTTTTTTTATTTATGATAGAGAGAGAGAGAGAGAGGGAGGGAGAGAGGCAGAGACACAGGCAGAGGGAGAAGCAGGCTCCATGCCCCGGGAGCCTGATGTGGGATTCGATCCTGGGTCTCCAGGATCGCGCCCTGGGCCAAAGGCAGGCACCAAACCGCTGCGCCACCCAGGGATCCCCCTCACTGATTTTCTATCATTGGAGATGAACACACACACACACACACACAGACAAATGAAAATTAGAGACAAGAAAAGTCTGGAACATACTATGCTGCAGAAAAATACATGTTACAGACAGAACTATTCTTAGAAACTTAGTATCCCAAACCATCCTTTTGGGCACAAGACTACAGGCTATTGCTTCTCTACTCGATGGATTCAATATCTCTCTTATATAACGAATATTTTTATAATGTCACTTTTATTCTCCCAATACGAAGTTCACAGTTACTATCATCTATCAATACACGATTCAAAAACATAAATCATTAATAGAGAAAAGTAAATTAATTTATAACAAAATATTATACATTCAATATGTAAATTTTAGACATGACTGTGTAAGCAATCATAACAAAGTAGGTAAATGCTCACTCCTTTAGGTATCATCACTGTGAATGCTACAGATAAAAATGCAAATTAATTCACTTTTTTGTGTCGTTTCAAAATCAGAGAAACACAATGCTATCGGTGATGAGATTTCGAGAAATGGCAAACCATTCTTGGTAAAGTTCTTAACAAAATGAAGTTCAGTCTTTCCTCAATTTAAACAGTAGTGGCAATACTGAAAAAAAAAACTGCATGTACTGAAACTCTTCACAAAAATACTTGATTTTACTAGGCTTAGTTATTTATTGACAGGTCTTTCACTTCCACGGATACTCAGTGGGACATTGAAGAATGTCAGACAGGGACATACACCTCCAGAGCTTCTGATATCCCTGGCAATTGGCTACTCAATGACAGCAGTGTCCTTCCACTTGGCATAACAACAACATGCCCGAACACATTTCCCGAAGGACCTCCAGGGCATTGAACGTCCTGTTAAGAACCACAACTCTAAGTAAATCACATTATATCTACTTGCTGCTATGACCAAAGCATCGTTCTAAACAATAATCAGGTTTTCTTTGGCTCAGTGGTTGCATGTCTGCCTTTGGCTCAGGTCGTGATCCCAGGGTCCTGGAATCAAATTCCACTTCCTGCAGAGAGCCTGCTTCTCCCTCTGCCTATGTCTCTGCCAATCTCTGTGTCTCTCATGAATAAACAACTAAATCTTTAGAAATAATAACTAACTAAATAAATAAAATCTTTAGAAAACAAATAAAAAATAAACAACTACCACAAAGTGAAATCATTCTGAAAGAATCCCTGAATCTTCCTATTTCTCTCTTCCTCTTAATCTAAGAGCCTTGGATATGATGGAGAGAAGCAGCTCTACACTCACATTCTACTTCCTTTGACTTTAGAGAGGTGAGTGCTTCCTATCACTGGACCCAAACATCTTGCCTAGGACAATCACGGTGCGTCTGTTTGTTTTTTCCATTGTTGCAGAGCAGAGCTAGCCATGCGAGGGGCTTATGCATAATCATAAAACATGAACCTGGATATAAACTTACCCATTAACTGTGTGACTTCAATAACAAGAGCTAACACTTAAAGGAGCTACTGAGCACTATGCCAGTCTCTAAGCTGTGGTATAGATATTAATGCATTTAATTCTCACAACCCTATAAGGAAGGTGTTGTCATTCCCATTTTATAGATGAGGAAACTGAGGCCTAGCCTAAAATCACACAGCTGAAAAGTCTGTAGAGTGGGGCTGAAAACCTGGCAGTCTGGTGCCAGCGCCCATGAGATTCACTACTTGTGTCATCCTCTTTCTGATGCATGTGGGTAAAGGGGTGAAATGGATAGTTATGAACTAGTTGTTTTTCTACAAGTTTTAGAGTTTTATCGTTATTGTTATTTTTCTTTCTTTTTTAAAAAAATGTCAGATGATACCATTATTCCCTTCTTCTCTTTCAGCTGCCTCCCGCAAATTATGACTGTTGTTCTAAGATAATATCAGAAGCCCCTAAGGCATAGATCCCCTGGAAGTTACTCTGGGCTTGTTTCTGGGGATGGCTGATTTTAGACTTATGGAGGTTTCCAGAATATGCACTGCATTTCCATTGTGTTTCTGATCATAAATCTTGGCTCTCCACTTTTCCAGCTTTAATTAAATTGTCCAAGGAACACTTTTATTTCGCTGATGCACTCTAGCACAGTGAATTTATAGGTATTTAGCAAGTCCAGAAATATCATGGCTCAGGAATTATGGTAGCCCAGGTTGTAAGTTCTATGAGGGCAGATAATGTGTTTTTTCTAGTTAGCACTTTGTCTCCTAGCACAGTGCTTAAAACCAATAGGGGTTCAATAATGATTGTTAAATAAATGAATTTAAAAATGAATTATAGAGGTGCCTGTCTGGTTCAGTTTGTAGCATGTGAGGCTCTTGATCTCAGGGTCATGAGTTTGAGCCCCACGTTGGGTATAGAGGTTACTTAAATAAATAGACTTTAAATAATGACTTGTATGTAAGAGTTGAGAAAATAACTTGGTTTGAATTTACTCATCCTAATACTATTGTTATGGCCACTTTCTCTTCTGGATCAAATGCTTTTACCTTTTACCATTATTATCATTCAAACTGGTCAACATTCTATGGTCCTCTGTCATACATGATCCAACTTATCTTGGCCTATGGCTCCTTGAATTAAATACATTAAATTTGTATGGAAATCACCCTTTAAAAAAATCTCCAAGATTCTTTTTATTATTCTGAATTACTGCTGCTGCCTGTTTATCATGGAAATCAAACTATGTAACAATCACGTTATATTTTAAGCATATATTTTTTACTACAATAAAGTTCTGCATTTGGAGAAGTTATCCTCCAACCACCAAGAGGAAAAATAAGGAACATTTAATAAATATAAATAGGTCAAAATTGTAAGTCAAGTATACAAAACTGATTTCCTTCATATATATAATTTTTATATGAAAACCAGAACAAAAAAAATTAAGATGAGTCTATAAAGCATTCATTGCATCATTAAATTGGCATGCATTTGTAAAGATTTGCCTTTCAATGCAGAGATATGTCAGTAGGGCATAATGTGTCATGCAGTCCCAACATAGATTGTCCTCTGTTGCATGCATTTTGTTGGAAAGCATAAAGATGTAAAATGACAGAAAATTTGGTTATAAAATATGTACATACAACAGCAAAATTAAGTGAATTAATCTTTTAACTATTATAAAAAAACTACTCAAAAATTTGAAATAAACTTAGAAACACAATATTTTAAATACTGTGCTGAAGTATATGCATAAATTGGAGCCCACATTTTAGTGAAACTCTCTATTCCCACCCACCACCTATTCTGATTGTAAGTATGTTTTACCTTTCTAAGGGAAATCCAAACTCTGCAAAAAAAAAAAAAATAATAATAATAATAATGATAATGATAATAACTCAAATTAACTGCAAAGACCAATTGAAAGTCCCACCTAGGAACAGACCCTAAATTAATTCTCTGAAAATAGTTAATGGAAGTGAAAATGAACTACAATTTCCAACATAAAAATGCATAAAAATATTCCCATCAGAGGAAATAAAGTAAAACCAAAAATTGGCTCTGGCATAGGGAGTCTCAGAATGGCATATGGAGCAGGAGATCAGAATGCTTAAAATCTTTGGGAGAAATAAGTATTTAAAAATGAAAAAAAAATAAAGGAAATGTATGATTTTTAGATGTCTGCAAGAATACTTTTAATAGGTAACATGAGAATGAAAATAATGGAGACGTGTCATTTTAGGATTGTAGACCATGGCTAGAGCATAGCTCTCACCTTTGTTGAACTCAAAATTACAACATAAAACATAATTTGGATCTGTGTCCTGGTAGGAAGACTTAGAGAATGTTAATCTTTCGTTATTACAGTCTAAAATTTTCTAGGGATGGATGCTCAGTCCGTTAAGCATCTGTCTTTGGCTCAGGTCATGATCTCAGCAGAGAGTCTGCTTCTCCCTCTCTCTTGGCCCCTTCCCTCCTCTCATCCTGTCTGCCTGTCTTTCTCAAATAAATAAAGAAAATCTTTTAGAAAATTAAAAAAATAAAGTAAAATAAAATTCTCCCATCCCTGCTTTGTCAAATTGCAAGTCATTTTCCCTTTATTAGTGTTCTCTGAAAACATTCACCTCTGTTCTCCTTCCCATGTATGTTCTCTCCTTACCTCCAAAAGTGTACTTGAAGAAGAAGAAAAAAAAAAAAAACCTGTCCATAACCCCCTTTATTATTAAAATAGAAGAAACAGGTGATGCTAAGTCCATAGAAATGCTTCCAGTCTATCACATCCTTCAAAGTTTGCAGACATATTTTCTATTATTTCACAGTGTGTTTTCTAACAGCACTTCTGCGTTAGTCAGTTCCCACCTATTTGATCAATTCTTTCATGTTTGTAAAGAAAAAGAACTAAATTGCTATGTGCTGAATAGAAAGAAGCTACTGTGTCTACAGATGCTTCAGGTCCTAGTATTCAATACAATTCTTGTTTTTAAAGATTTTATTTATTATTCATGGAAGACACACGGCGGGCGGGGGGGGGGCGGGGGGGACACAGGCAGAGACACAGGCAGAGGAAGAAGCAGCCTCCATGCAAGGAGCCTGACATGGACTAGATCCTGGGCCTCCAGGATCACACCCTGGGCTGAAGGCGACGCTAAACCACTGAGCCACCCAGGCTGCCCTCAATACAATTCTTTAAGCAATTTGGGGAGGATTTAAAATGTTGGCTACCAATCTCCCAACCACATCTAACCAGGAAGGTGATAATTATACCCTTTTTCTAATTCTCTGCACCTCCCCCCAAAAAACCTCAGCTACCTGGTCTTTCAATACATCCAAAAAACAGTTGGATGAATATAGAAGGAACTTTCCAGGTACGACATTTTCCTGCTAAAATAGAAGAATGCTCAACTTAGGTTTTTTGTTTTCAACTTTAGAATCAAGTAACTTTTTGAAAAGATTGTTTGAGGTAGAAGAACAATTAAAGACATGGGTGGCACCACACTAGTTCAATGACCTTGACATGACTCCTTCTGTGGATCTCAGCTGACTCTTCCTCCATAAATGATGAAATTGGTTATACTAATTTCATAGGGTTGAAGAGAGAATTAAAATGAATTAATATATATAAAGGGCCTTGTATATTCAGTGTCTGTCATATAGTAAGGGCTATATAAACATTTGCTATCACGAGGATACCGATAATGATTCTTCAACCCAGAAATAAACGAAGCAATTTCAGAAACTATTCTAACACAACAAATGTGAATAGACATATATATATATGTATATGTATATATATATATATATCTAGGGAGGCCTTTTTAAAAGCTTTCTTGTCAAGAATACATGGCATGAGGCACCTATGTGTACTTTTCCCCAATATAACAAATATCTACTATTATTTTCTTCTTTTCTCTCTAGACTAGGCAATCTGAAGACATATCTCTTCAGCTCTATCAAATGGGGTTACCATTGGGAGAGTCTTGATGGAGTGTATCTGTAAAGATGGCCCCATCTAGCTGAGGGCAGAGTTCCAATGTCCAGAACTGATTTCCCCAGGGAGGTCTTACTGGATATAAAGTTTCTCTGAAATTCACAGCCAATAGCAAAGTGCAGGAGGTCACCATTAACCACAATGTGTTCAATTCTTCAGGTCAGCTCTTTAAGAGACAGCTATATTTAACCTGGATGTTCCTTCTGTATCCACCATTGATGCACATTAGTTCAAAACAGGAGCCAGGGAACTCTTGGATATAGTCTAATAACTGAAGGAATTTCATAAGTCTTTGTGTTCTTTACTTATATAGACACATCTGGGAAAAGTTTGCTCATGGGAGTCAAGACAATTCCTTATCAATAGGATACATTTGAAAGTGTGCTTATTCTAGTGGGGAAAAAAATGGAATAAAAGCCACATTGCTGCTCAGAAATCCAATCTTGAACAGAGTTAGAAATGAATAAGAAAGAAGTGTTTTCTTCATTTAATTATTTGGCATAATTTTTAAAAGCTTGGGACCCCTGGGTGGCGCAGCGGTTTGGCGCCTGCCTTTGGCCCAGGGCGCGATCCTGGAGACCCGGGATCGAATCCCACGTCGGGCTCCCTGCAGGGAGTCTGCTTCTCCCTCTGCCTGTGTCTCTGCCTCTCTCTCTCTCTCTCTCTCTCTCTCTCTCTCTGTGACTATCATAAATAAATAAATAAATTTAAAAAAAAATTTTTTTTAAAGCTTATTTCTCTGTAAACAGTTTCATTTATCCTAACAGGAAAAAAAAAGTATTTTGCAAAATTTTCTTTATAGTTGGTGTGTACTTTTTTTTTCTTTTTTCCTTTGTTGGGAAGATGAGGACTGCATTTGCTTATAAATTACATCTGATGTTATGATCAGCATATTACATATTTATTCTTATTTAAGGCTTATAACAAGTAAGTATTTTATTTTCTAACTTTACAGCTGAGGGAAAGTGAAGGTCTGTAAGTAATGTTCAACAAAAGCAGTGCTATGGCGAGGCAAGAATATAAACCTAATTCTGTTCCATTTTATTTTATGCTACTTACTACACTGTGCAGTTACTCTACCAGACATGACCATTTTGGCTAAATTATTATTTTTTTCAATTGTTTGTTTTGGCAGTATAGTAAATAAGACACGGTGTTTTGTTTTTTGTTTGTTTGTTTGTTTTACTTCCCTTTAAACAGCTCAGCAACTATACTATTGTTTTCTGCTTCTTCCATTCTGTTGAACTATTATTTCTCTGTTTATCTTCATCTTCTGGATTAATGGGTGTTAAGCAAAGATACAGATTGAATCATTAGTACAAAAGATTTATGAGACCAGATCTGTGGCTACCAAGCATTCATTATAGCGTCAAGATATCTTCCATGGTGCTTTCAGGAAATCTACTATTGGAACATTTCTTCCACTTCTATTCCAAGAAAGCTAAATTTGTATAGCCTTTGAAAAAAATTAGCAAAATAACTAGGAAACTGTTAAAAGCCACTTTAAGAGAAATCCATTCCTGTGCCCAAACAGCTGCCTCTTATCAAAAGGGGAACATCTCCACAAAAGTTGAGTCTAAACATGCTTTCAAAATTGGCCGGTTCTCACACTAAGATCTCATTTCCACAGGTGGATCCTGAGATACACTAAATAGAAGAACAAACCATTCAGTCCTCTCGTTATTAAATTGAGTTTTTGAGGAGATTTTTGGATGCTGAGATGATGCTATTGATTTTCAAAAGTATTGATTTGGCTTTAAAAACCATTAGTGGAAAATGAGATGATACGAGACGTTTTCCAAAATCTAACAAAACAAAAACGTTTGTGAAGTCTAGAGCTAAAGGCCAACAGAACATCTACAGAACCATGAGGCTCACACATAAAGGAAGACTCATCAGCTTTCACATTTGGGGATGAATGAAAAGTATAATTACTTTGGAAATACGGAGACCATCTCGGAGTATTGAAATTAATCTTGTCTTTAATTAATTAATTAAAATTAATCCCATCTCTGAGTCTGTAAGGGCAGGGACCCTATCTCATTAATCATTCTACCCCCAGTACCTACTGTTATGTATGAACGATGTGGGTGCTTAAAATATATTGAGAAAAAGAATTAGTGAAATAATAAATGGGTAACTTGATAGTGGCCCCAGGCAGAGAACACTACAGGATTCCAACGTAGCATAAGAAACCGTGTTGGAAACTGAGAAGGAAGGTCAGGTATCTCTTATCATGTACAAGCCCAAGTGGAAGGGCCAGTGAAAGCTTTGTTAGTGCTCATCCCCTACGTCCCAACCCCAGGAAAGTTATATCTCTGCCAGATTTTGGCTCATTTCTCCATCTCCTCCATGGGCTGCTCTTTCATCCTTCCTAATGTTACACTGAGTGCAGAGCATACGTTGCAATGTTCCCCTACCCTAACAATCCCATATTAACTTTTAAATAGAAAAAACTTAACGTTATAAAGGTCACGCCAAGCACAGAACATCAGTCATCTTAGGATCTCTCTCCTAAATATGCACTTAAATTCCTTAATCAATAAATTCAAGTCACTTAGTTGTCATTAGCAGTCTTATTCAGGGGTGGGGAAAGGGCTGTAAAATTGATGGGTTAAGTAATTCATCAACTTCTCCACATGAGTGCCCTGGAACCTTACCTCAATAACTCATTGTGTCCATTTACTATACATTCTCAAGTAAGTGGTATTCACTCACAATAACATAGTAAAATCCCAAATAGTTTTTTTTTTCATATAAATTATGCAGCCACCACTAAAGGATATTGCAGGACATCCAATCTACAACTTAGTGACATACGATTCAGTCCTAATGTTTTGTAGAGGAATATTTTTCATTCAATTCAAAGTAGTTTTACAAACCAGGCCCTGCACTGAAAAAGCATTCGTTTTGAGGATTCAAAAAAAATATATATTTTGATGATTCAAAAATGGGTAAGAAACTGTTTCTTGACCTTAAGATCTTACTAATCAAAAGGCTTAAGATTAGCATGCACACTATTACCATGACACAGAAAAAAAAAACGGAAATTATTAAATAGGCTGAGGGTAAAGAAGAAAAAGCCTTATCTATCTGTTAGATACAGTTGTCAGCAGATTGTTGGATGTTTGAGAATAATGATTAGAATTTTGTGATGATCAAGTGACCAGACAGGCAAAAATACAGGGGGACAGGAGCCTAATTTCATCCTGGTGCAAATTCTGAGAGTACACTTATAGAACAGCAAATATAGCTGCAATATAAGCTATCTTTACCGTGCTGTGTGCCATGCACTATCCTAAGAACTATACACACGTTATAAAATGTATTTATGTTTGTCAAGATAGAAGTGGCAGCTATCATCATATAATACCTGGCACACAGCATAATGATTCACTATTTACAGGTCCAGCAAAACAATCATCCCAGTAACATCCAACACCATAAATGGCCATAATTTTTTGTGTGTGACGAGAACTTTCAAGGGCCACTCTCTCAGCAAGTTTCCAATATACAGTACAGTATTAGTAACGATAAAAATGTCATCTGTACCACAGCAACATGGGATTAAGGTGTTAAGTTACTTTATTATTCCAATGACAGCTGGGTTGGACTTGGGTGGCCTTCCCCCATAAAGCTTGCTCTTAAGCGCTGCACCATACTTCTCTTGCTTCTTGGAGCTGTCTACCTGGGAGAGTGGCAAGGATGCTACTACCTAGGTTCCTTAGCAAAAACCTCGATGTCAGAAGGAACCACTCTGAGCAGAGAAGAAGATGAGTTCTTCTTGCTATATTTCCATTGCCAGGGCCTGTAATCTCATGGAGTTGGTTTTTAGAGGTGGAGAAAATTCCAATTTTGGTTTGGAAATGAGCTTCCCAGAGTTGAGATGAAAATAAGGTGTAGCACAGAAGGAACAACGAGTGAGGAGAAGAGGGTGGAGAGCAGAGCCTTGAGGAAAGAGGCCTCTGACCAAGAGCTGGTGGTGCCCCTGCCCAGGCGCTGCATAGTCCAGTCACTCCCAGTGGGCCGCATTCTCTCCTGTCCTACCCGCACCACGAGGCTTTGTGTTAGGCACGTAGGAGACGTTCAAAAGTCATTTCAAATGGAATGGGAAAGAACTAAGATCTGCATGTGTGTGGTATGAGCCCCGGGTTTTAATAACTCTGCCTCACTGAATACCCATGGTTCCTTTGCTCCCTGCTTAGAAACGAAGAGCTTCACACACTCAATAGATGGGAAGACTTTAAGCCAACTTCAGATTTGTCTGATTCCAAATTGGTTTCTGTTTCTAAACTGTGCATCAGAGATGTCTGCCCTTTGTTCGTGGGGCTGCTTTTAGTGTAGGTTAGTTTTCATTTTTATGGGGATGACGGTTGGTGTTTGAAGAAAGGAGAAGGCTTCATTTCACATGAAATAATGAGCTGTCATTCTTACAGTCATGCTCATGCTTTTATGAAACAAAGCGGAGAAAAAAGCAACACGGGGGCTAGAATTTGTGTTTAAACTAATTGTTACTCTGTCTAAATAAAATGAACCAGTAGTTAGCAATCCATGACATTGTTGAGGAGACAGTTTGGTAATACCACGATAACCATCCCAAGCAAACGTCACCTACCTATCAAAGACACAAAGGAATCAAGTCTTTCTCATTCTCTCTCTCTCTCTCTCTCTCTCTCTCTCTCATATTTCCTCCTCTTCCTTTCTCTTTCCCTCTCTCTCTTCCTCCCTCCTCCCTTCCTCTCTCTCTTACACACACTTTTTTTGTCTTGACAATGGGACAAAACGTCACTCTGTTTCTTAAGTTCTGTTGTTGTTGTTGTTGTTGTTGCTTTTCTTATGTTTGTGTATGAAGAATTCCTTTTTGTCCTCACAACTTGTGGATTTATTCCAGGCAAAAATCTCCTGATTTGGACCCTGAGGGAATAGATTTAAATCTTCCTTTAAGGGTTATCAGTGAGGTCAAGAAGCATGTTAATTTAGGTCTATAACACACCATGGCCAGATAGATGAGCCTCCTATTGTGTCCCCCTGTTTGTCTGCAACTCCCAGGAGGAGAAGAGCAGGTCATGCATTTTCAGAGGAAGGGGTGGGGAAGTGGCATTTCCTCTTTGGTAAGAGGAAAAAGGAAACCCATCCATTTAGGGTGTTTGAGTTTGATCTTGATCCTTCTGATCTAGAGTCATCATTTGTTTGTTAGATAGGAATGAAAGTTGTGCACTGACCCAGAGGAAAACATAACATCTGAATTATGACCCTGATCCCTCCACCAGCAGCCACATAAAAGAACCTTCTGCATTGCTAACTATTCAGGTTGACAGGGAAAGTTTGAAAGGAAATGTGACATCATGTCATAATGTAAACAATGGAAAGAAGAGACCAGAAAAAAAAAAAAAAAAGCCACTCTATTCTCTCTTAAGAGTCCTCATTCATAGGAGACATTGAGGAAAGAATAACAACACAAAAGGCAGTATCATACGTATATTCAATTCTAACTTTTGTTCCAGCCATTCACCCTTTGGTACTGTACTTTGTCTCAAATATTTTTGAGCTTTCCAACAAATTTGATGTATTTTAGAAAACCAAAGTAGAAAGGAGAGAGAAATTAGAATTGATGCTTCCTTTAAGTTATTTAGATGTTAAGGCTTCATAAGGAAAATAGTAGTATTTCCTGCTCAAATTGGAGGGTTTTTTCTTTTGAGAGAGAGAGAGAGCGAGCACGAGCAGAAGGGAGGGGCAGAGGGAGAAGGAGAAGCAGACTTCCTGCTGAGCAAGGAGACCTCTCCCGGTCTCAATCCCAGGAATCTGAGACCATGACCTGAACCGAAGGCAGACGTTCAACCAACTGAGCCCCCCAGGCGCCCCTGGAGCAGTTTTGATATTTCATCCTGATGTCTTCAACACTAATGACCCATTGTAATTTACAGAGAATGTTGATACCATATGATTAAACTACGCCAAGGACATTATACTATTTATTTCTTAGATAAATTTTTTATTTTCTATAGTGCAACCTCTGTCTCTATGAACTAACCTGTCCATTCATGCAACATAATAAAAATCAATGGAATACAAAGGTTCTAGTAATGATACGTTATGTTTGCAACAGATATGATATTCCATGTGATTGAGTTCACCGAGCTTGCTGCTTCATTCAAGCTTGGCTGACATGGCAGGTTCAATGCTACAAAGGATATTTTTTACAAAGCATCCAGCCCTCCAGCCTCATTATTTCACTTATCATGTGTAATTTTACATTGTCATTGTAAAGCATCTATCTGCCTTGGTCTTTAAAAAAAATGACACAACTTTTGTTGCAAAAACAGAAGGAAAATCAATGTGCATGTTCCTATTACTTGGAAATGTTACCTTTTTTCTTTCTGTTTTTGGAAATGTTACTTTTTTTAAAATGAATGTACATTTTATCATTTTTTCCAAACACTTTTTTTTTATATATCACTCTATATCATACAGAATGGAGAAAGATTATTCTATCAGATTCTATAAAACCAGAGCTGAATGATTAAGTCTAAAGCCCAAAGTAGGTGTCCAATAAACATTTGTTACAATAACTGAAAGTTCTGATTCTGAATCTGACTTCTACTAATTAGCTATTTGAAGTTTGAAAGTCATAGTAATATAATCAAATAGAGTGGAGCACAAAAAGAGTGGGGATTATTGACTTCATAAAACTCTGAAGTCCCAAAGTTTACCTTCAGGTATGTAAAAAAAAAAAAAAAAAAAAAAAAAGTTACTATTTGTATTTCAATGGTCAGGCATGAATCTTGTGGCTTCTCCTAGATTTCAGAAGTGAGGTCATCCTATATAAAGATGTGCACTAATTGTGAAAGAGTGAAAATGCAAACATTATTTATACTGCACGTACCTACTACATAATCTCACCTGAGATAAATTTAATCTTTTAGTATATTTCAATAATGGAATTTCACCAATATAACAATTCTGCAAGGGGTGTCTAAAGTATTTCCAAAGGTCATCAGTGCTTTTGAAGACTATTATTATATTATTATTCTAGCCTTTCAAGTATTTAATTTTATCAAATTCAAAAGAGTAATCTATGTGGAGAAAGTATAATTACCATAACTCCCCCCTGAAATTAGGCCACAGTCACTATTTTGAGAACAAGTTTAACAACACAGTTTTAAGAATATTTATTTTATTGAAAAGGATAATTCCATCTGAAAAATGACTTTCATTTTCTAAAGAGTCTGATCAGATTTCCCTAATAAATGAAATTGGTGCTAACAAAATGATGATAGTACACTTCTATTTTTTTTTCCCAAGACTAAGAGGAATTTTTGTATTATTGTTGTATATAGTAACTTGTCCAATCTCTTATGAGTGGCTTATATGTGCAAGACATCTGGTTGGCCAGGGTTAGATATGCAGTCTGTGATCACTGCACAGAAAAAAATGCTAATTGGCCCATACAGGGCTCGAGCCCTGACATCAGCCTTATTATGTGTAGAACCAAATCAATTGTGCTTACCAGCCATAGACATGAGGGAGTGTCATTAAGTGTCCCAGATTTCCTGACATAGGCTTCTTCCCTACCAGGCCACAACAGTTTGGTGATGACTCATCTAAGAAGCAGCCATGCATATCCCAGCTTCCTGAGGAAGGAACCAGAACAACAGACCAAACAATCTTTAGAAGCTGATAAGATTTAAGTCAGCACCTTCTTCATCAACATCTCCCAGCTGCCCCCGCCCCCCCCCCCCCCCCCGCCACTGACTCTGTTTCCTTGGCACACTGATGTATAATAGTTACATCATTTCTCAGGAAATAAAGTCCAGAGCCCAATGTTCTCTATAGAATTATGATCATTGCTATTATTTTTGTAATTGGAAATCTCAGTTGTTCTTTTTAAAAAAATCTTCTCTTGAAGGATGATAAATCCAGCTGGATGCATGTCTGGCTTCAAGCATATCAGGACTCAAATCTCAATTACTAGATTTCAAGTTTACTTATGGTAATTTGAACATAGTCTTAATTTTTCACTTTTTCATACTCTTTAGGTTGCAAAAGTGTAAGTACTTTTCCTTCAGCACCTAATGAATGTGGCCTAACCTCTCCATCATCACAGCTTTTGGTTGTTCCTTATATGAGAGATTGTTTCTAGCCTTTGACCTATATGATTAAAATGCATTTCATGCAATTTCAAAGTATAGCAACTGACTAAATACCTTACAATATTTACTTTTTTTTTTATCAGTAAATTGCCACCTTTAATCCATCCTGCAGTGCCCTATGAAAGGGTCACAGAAAGACAGTTATGACCCTATGAAAATATGATTCTTGATACAGAATCAAAATTTATTTTCAATTTCCTTTGCTTTTATAAAGTCCACAATAACAATACTCAAATGCACTTTTTTTGTTTCCTGTGATATAATTAAAACCCAGTGTTTTATTTCAATTGAACTTTAAAATAGAAAGTTTAAAGTTAAAAGACCAGAAAGTCCCTGGTCTGAATTAGACTTTAAATCATACGGTAAACATATATTTGGTATAATTTATTGATCATCATCCAGTTGCTCCAAAAGGGTCCTTCTGCGCTTTTCCAATTCCCCTTCACTCAGTTCACTGCCAGAAGTATCCCAATTCCCAGAATCCTTTCCAGTCTTTTTCTTAGGTGATTTGTGTTTTGATTCTATTCTTAGTCTAGTTCTATCTTTTTCACTTTCTCGGTCTTTTTCTTTTATATCCTTCTCTTGCTCAGCATCTGACTCTGGAGAGTCAGATTTATGTCTCCTCTTCTTGCTTTTCTTCTTATGCTTTTTTGACTTCTTTGACTATATTTGTAAAGGCTTTTTACCATGGCTTTTCTCATGCATGGTGCCTATAATTATATTGAGATCAGATCATCATTTACTAAATGTCTTTGATAATAAGCATCATGATCAGAATTCATAGACTGAGCCTATCTTTTTAAAAATAAATGTATTATTGTATGGGTTTTGATGCTAAAACTCCCTTTTTGTATCTATTATTCTATCATTATTATCGGGTTCAAATTTTGTGGAGATTGAACCAAAGGTGCTGCCATTAAGTGCCTGATTTGAGCTGCAGATATTTGGATAAATAAAACTACAGATAATAGGGCTCATGCTAAGAAGGGAGGATGGAAGGAAGGGAAAAAGAAAGCAAAAATCACTTATACATTTTTCATGCACCTTTAAGAGTGTGATTATGCATGCTAGTTCAATCTAACCCTAAAAAACAAAATTAGAACATGAAAAGTACAGAAACTATACCTAATCTAAACCAACTTTGTGAAAGCCAATAGGATATGAAAACACAGCAGTAGGTATTAAATGAACATTTGTTGAGAAACTCAGATAAAATGGCTGAGACATTTCTAAAATAGATTTCTTTTTCTCTCTCAATCCAAAATACACTAGAAGGAAAGCACGAGTCCATAAAGGAAAGAGAAGTGACCATTTTGTTTTAAAAGCTTTGGCAAGTCACTTTCCTCATAATGTTTGGAAGCACTCTTTATGTGAGTTCAGAAAGCTGTGAAAATATTGTATATTGTACCACTGAAAACATTACAGACATCCTGAAAAATAACAAAGGTGAAATACAATGCTATTTCAATCACAAAACGTTAAACGTAAGGATTTACAATAATGTAACTTATATGATCAGTTATAAACATATAATTCTAGACACATATAAGAACCAGTATAAAATTCTGTAATTAAAACATCCATTAAAACACATATGGACTTAAGAGTCTCACTGAAATTCCACTATTAACTTTTAAAGGGTCTTAAAGCTGCCAGTTCAGCTGTTTAAATAATAGGAAGACTTGTAATAGGAACATATTAGGTCATTGTATTAGAAAAGCCTACATTTCATACCTCTTTAATGTTAGTCTTTCTGGGATATTCCCTACATATTTTATTAGTGGCAAAGCCCTGCCTGGGTGTTATTTCAGCTACAGAAAGTTCTTCTGGAACCCATGTGAATGTATTTGGTTGGGTAAGCAACACAAATGAAAGCATTTTAAATATCCTTAAGTCTGGAGAGCAGGACGTATGCTGATGATGGCAATTTTATCTCTCAATCAGAATTTCATAAGGAGTCATTATCCTACAGTGTCAGTGCTTAGAAACTCTCTTGGAAGGGAGAGGTTGGGTTGCAATGAATTTATAGAAGAACAGATGAAACCTCAAAGTATTTGTGACTGTTGAAAAGTGGAATCCTAGGAGATTTATTTAGGTGGTTTTAAAATTAGTTCCACTTGGAAGGTCACTTCTCAAAACTATCTTAGAAGCTACTGAAGTATAGATAATGAATTATCCACGGTAATGAAGCCAAACTGTCTGTGGAGCCAGAGGAGGGAAAATAGATACTGTACACAACAGAAGGCACAAGGTATCAGGGATCTGGAGCCCCACAATGGCTCTGTGCCTCATCGTGTTTACATTTACCTAACATGTATTCCACGCTGATTCCATCTGCCTCCCGAATATCCCTGCTAACGCCAACACTCACACCTTTATCCTACTCTTCTCCTCCCCTGGAATGTCCATTGCCTACCCGTGTCTATCCATTATTCAAGGATTCAACTGAGAGATCACCTTTGCTCCTCTATCCTGTTCAAAAGATATCCTAGCCTTTCCCTGTCTCCCTGCCTCCCCTCCTGCCATCTTTCCCCTTTCCTTTTCTTCCGTCTTCCTTCTGGTATTGTGCTAGAAGCAGTGTTAAACATCTGTTTCATTTTTAAGGGTGACACTCTTCCATTACATACTTTTCTCTTGGTGATCCTTTAAAAATGTGAAATGTTGAGTCCAGCTTTTGATCAATCCGTTAGTAGCACTTTTCTCAAACACCCATGTATATATTCAACACAACATTGACCTTACCCTTTAAACAAAGAGCCTCACAGAAATGGGATAACAATCTCATATATTAAGTTATTGCTGGTTTAAAGACTATGCTAGACACTTTTACAAATTCATTGAACATTTACAACAATCTACTCCATCCAACCCTGACTGGGTCCACATTATGTAGAAGAAAGAATACCTACCCAGAAGGCAAAGGCTGGGTCCTGACCCTTCCCCATTGCTTACCAGCTGTTCAATCATGAGCACCTCACTCTACCTTGGTATTAAAATCAACTAAAGATAATAATGGCCAAAGTTCACACATGGCAATAGATATGAAAATTGTCTTTACATTTCAAAGCGCTATTCAAGTATCAGGTATTATAATCTCTTGCAAAATTGCACAAAAGACTACCTTCAATTTTTCACATAATTAACTTTTTACAACGTAAATTAGAGCCACTTGAAACTTTTCCCTATAACAAGGTCACTTCACTTTCTTGTATATTCTTATGTGGGAGAAAAAGTGGTTGAGGTAGGGGTAGAAGGATTAGAATTACACATTATTAGAGTAGTCAATATCCTAAAGCTTCTTCCCTGCAATTTTTAAGGCTACTGAGAATCGAGCTCTTATTCTGTGCTAACTCAAATGCTTTATACATGTCTCAAAGAGAAAAAAGACAAACTCCTCCTGGGAATATAACTTTTTAAAACCATAATGAACATGGCTTCAATATTCTGGAGGAAAAAAGAAGAAAGAAGAAAAAAGAAAAATCAAAGCTAAATTGACCTATTGGTAAAGGTTTTGGGAACTGGGGAGCAGGGAAGGTGCTAGAAAGTGAGGCTGAAAAAGAGCCAAGAGCCTTATTCAGTTTCGAGTCAAGGCAAGTTAGTGACAAATGTCTGGTTGGGGAAATGGCTGAGGAATATTTGAAAGTGGTATCACTTTAGCATACTTTATTGAAACACCTGCAAATCTGTGAACATTAGCAAAGCCTCCCTCCACCCCACAACACACACACCATATACACACTCCTTTGGTGGTGGTACTCCTAGGAGGGATTAAGAATCAAGACAGCATCGAGTATATGGTAATGTGGCATGGAAAAGGAGACTAGGGCCACGTGGGTGGCTCAGTGGTCAAACATCTGCCTTTGGCTCAGGTCATGATCCCAGATTGAGTAGCGCATTGGGCTCCTCACAGGGACCCTGCTTCTCCCTCTGCCTGTGTCTCTGCCTCTTTCTCTGTGTCTCTCATGAATAAATAAAATCTTTAAAAAAGAGAAAAAGAAAGGAAAGGAAAGGAAAGGAAAGGAAAGGAAAGGAAAGGAAAGGAAAGGAAAGGAAAGGAAAGGAAAGGAAAGGAAAGGAAAGAAGGAAAGGAAAGGAAAGGAAAGGAAAGGAAAGGAAAGGAAAGGAAAGGAAAGGAAAGGAAAGGAAAGGAAAGGAAAGGAAAGGAAAGGAAAGGAAAGGAAAGAAGGAAAGGGAAGGGAAGGGAAGGGAAGGGAAGGGAAGGGAAGGGAAGGGAAGGGAAGGAAAGGAAAGGAAAGAAGGAAAGGAAAGGAAAGGAAAGGAAAGGAAAGGAAAGGAAAGGAAAGGAAAGGAAAGGAAAGGAAAGGAAAGGAAAGGAAAGGAAAGGAAAGACAAGACAGCTTGGGAAACAGCAGAAAACAGAAATGGAAGAGGCCAGTATACATGTGTGCATTGCTAAGAGGCTTTAGAAACTGGATTTAAATCCAGGATCTTGCAATTATAATGGTGTGATATTGGGAAAAAAACTTTCTCTTTCCTGACACACTGACTCATCAGGAATAATTGAGGATGATGATTTCCACCTTGAAAGACTGTTGTCTACATCAAATATATATATATATATATATAATAAAATGAGGATGGAGAGAGACCTATTCAAATAATTAACTGAGATTATCATATATTATCATATATATAACCAATGATGGGCTATATGGATTTACTCAATGGACTCTAATCTCTTCAAGCCTTTCTGAACTCTTAGATATATAGTAAAACTCCACCCCTCCTTCTTTGATTGTCTCCAGGATCAAAGAGGATATTTCCAGGAATAAAACTTAAGGCCCTTGCTGCAGAGAACCAGGTGGTAACTTTGCCTCCATGGTATATAAACTCCTTCCATATGTAAGCTCTTCATGTCTGTCTACATACGCCGGGCATTTCACTGTAACACAGAACTGGGTGGAACTACACGTGCCCCATGACGTGACAACACTGATAAACCTTGGTTTACCTTAAGGTATTACTGAATGATAATCCAATGCATAAACTACTCTGAAATATACAGAGTATATTTCTCTGTACATTAAAAATAACAATAATAGGGAACATATACTGAGCTCTTCCTGTATAAACAGGCACTTTCTAAGTACTTTATAATGTATTATATGCAGTGTTTAACTTCACACAACCACAGGGCAAAGCTGCTTTTAATGTCCCTCTTTTGAAAACAAAAATAACTAAACTTTAAAAGTTTAAAGGCTCTAGCCGACTGCCTCATCACTGTTCAGTGGGACCAAGATTCAAACATAATTTTCTATATTCAATAAATTTAGCTATCACTATTAATACATGTCGTTATTAATATTGATATTATGAATATTAATATTTAATATGTTTATTCTTGATAATCTGCTGAGATGGGTTTTATCATCTCATAACATCGCATCTCAAGGCAAATTAGTTAACCATATACTTTCTCATATAAAAAAAGAGAATCTGAGGCACCTGGGTGGCTCAGTCAGTTGAGTATCTGACTCTTGATTTCAGCTCAGGTCATGATCTCGGGGTCACAGGATTGAGCCCCATGATGGGCTACCATGCTGGGCATGGAGGCTGCTTAAGATTCTTTCTCTCTCTCTCTCTCTCTCCCCTCCCCCACCATGTGCTCACTCAGTGTCTCTCTCTGTTTCTCCATCTTCCTAAAAGAAAAAGAGAGGGAATCTTCCCTCACTGTCCTGAAATACTTTCTAGCAATTTAATCCTACCCATATACACATGACTTTGAACTCTCAATATTTCTGAGCTTTAAACCTCTATATGATGTCACTTTTTTCTTGAAGTCCCTCTAAGTTTTCTCATAGCTCGTAGAACTCAGTCCATGTTTCTATAAGACCAGGGTGATTGGTCTCCTCATGCATCTTTATTTAGTGAACATATCAAAGTTTCTTCTACCTCTGTGCGATGCTATCCTCACATCCTTCATCACCTTGCCAACTTCCATTCACCTCCAGGGCCAAACTAAATATGACTGTCACAGTGAAGAGTTCTGAGACCTTGCACCCCAGGCTGGGTTAAGTCTACCCAATGGAACCTTTTACATACTCTACCTCTTTATGCAATTCTAATATGGCACTAATACTAATTTTTATAATTTTGTTCCCTGTATTTTCCCATAGTTAGGGAATTTCATGGTGGAAAGAATATGTCTGATGTTTTTGTTTGTCTTGTTTCATCAATCTATCCCTTGTCCTATTATATCATAAGCCGTATCCTAAGCTGCCCAGACATTTTCTAATATTCATACAGGCACATCAAACTTAAAATGAGAGAATCTGAGGCACCTGGATTTACTCAATGGACTCTAATCTCTTCAAGCCTTTCTGAACTCTTAGATATATAGTAAAACTCCACCCCTCCTTCTTTGATTGTCTCCAGTATCAATGAGGATATTTCCAGGAATAAAAATTAAGGCCCTTGCTGCAGTATTCATCTTTTTATTTTTATCTTTTAAAGATTTTATTTATTTATTCATGAGAGACACATAGAGAGAGGCGGAGACATAGGCAGAGGGAGAAGCAGGCTCCCTGCAGGGAACCCGATGCGGGACTCAATCCCCAGGACCTGGGATCACGCTCTGAGCCAAAGGCAGACACTCAACCCCTGAGCCATACAGTTGCCTCCAAGACTCAACTGTTTAATCTCTCCCCAAAATCTCGAGAATCTAAGCAATGAATGTCCACTTATTTATATTCAGTCATCCAGGGATTTATTCCACCCTGGCCCTTTTTTTTTTCCTCTGCTCATCCACAGTCATTAGGTTGTATGGATTCTGCTTCTTAAACTCTTTTCCTCGTCTCTGTTTGCAAAACCCAACACTCAATTTGTCTTGATAAATTTTCAGAACTGGTCTGGGCTCCTTGTCTCAAATCCGTCCTCGAATGCATATTTTTTTTCCCAAAACACACAACTGGTCAAATTAATGTTCTGCTGAAAGTATTTCAATGAACTATTCAACTGCCTTCAAAATAGTATTCCACATTTTTCTGTTGTCTCTTCCTATTCCCCACACTCACCGTCCCCTTCAACCATGCTGTACAAATATCCCTACAAAAACCATGCATTCATGTGCTTCCCTGCCCCCCCACCCCCCACCCCTAACCCACCAGCTTGGATGACTTTTCCTCTTTGGAGAATGTAGCTAACTCTTATTTAAGACTCACCTGTTAATTCCTCTAAGAAGCTTTTTCTTACTCATTCTTACTCCTTACCCTCTGTTCTCCGGAGTTTGATACTTCCACAGTGCCCTATAATCAACTATAAAAGTTTCATATCGTATATTCGTTGTTTATTAATACTGAAATAGGGAAGATCAGATTTGGTTAGAACAATCTTGAAATTCAAAGTAGTTAGAAAGAATACAATTTTTTACTGTTTCTGTTTTGTTTCATATTCAATATTTCATTCCTATTCCAATTCCAGTTTGAGAGAAAATCCAGACACAAGAACCCACTAAGGTTTGTGGTTTTGTTTTAGTTTCATAATCTAACGTTTGGAAGGAAACCCTTCTAATGATATCATGAATCCTAAAGGAACTGTAAAAACACTCAGCTCCTTAGGGCGAGTTTTGTTTTGCTTGTTAGATTGTGTTTGGTTTGGTTTTTTTGTTTGTTTGTTTGTTTTTTGTAGCTTTAGATTGTTGGTTTTTGAGATAAAAGCTTTAAAGGCCTCAAAAATGATTTACTTCCTGCTTTTTTTAGAACTACAAAGACAATATTCCAACCAAAGTATGGTTTTCTACATTAAAGGAATCTCAAAGGAATCTCCACGAAAGCAAACTGTGGTTTATGAGACACCAAATCTGATCCTTCAGACTTTCACAGAAATCATAGGATGATTTCAAGGAATTGGTTTCCTCTTTCCTGTCCTACTTGCTTGTGTTTTAGAGAAAGGGAGAGAAGGAAGGGAGGAAGAGAGAGAGTTTGATGCTTCCTTCCATCAGCATGATTTTCTACTTATCCTCTACATTTTTGTTATTTATAAAGTTAAAGGTTTGAAATGTGAAAGGAAGGCATATGGGGGATTTTGCTTTTTGTTTCCGTTTTTATTTTTAGCTCAACCGCTGCATCTTTTCAACGTTTTCATGAGCATTGTAGTTAAAATTACTTGGTAAAACTATTATTTTACTTTTTTGTAGTAAGAGGTGATTAGATATCTTTGAGTGGTTAACTTAAGAAAATTCACAGATACTATTACAAAATAAATACAATTTAAATTGTGGAATATATACATATATCCATATACATTTATATTCTGTGAAATATCTCTTTATAGGCATCATTCACAGAAACTACTGGCAAGATGGAAACTAATTGGTGGGATAGATCAATTCTGAAATAAAAAGGCCATGAAAAAATTTTTTTAAGGAATCGATCTTTATTGGAACACCTGGGTAGCTCAGCGGTTGAGCTTCTGCCTTCTGCTCAGGGCGTGATCCCAGGGTCCTGGGATCGAGTCCCGCATCAGGCTCCCTGCATGGAGCCTGCTTCTCCCTCTGCCTGTGTCTCTGCCTCTTTCTGTGTGTCTCTCATAAATAAATAAATAAATAAATAAATAAATAAATAAATAAATTTAAAAATCTATCTTTATTATTTTTTTTTATTTTTTTTAATTTTTTATTTATTTATGATAGTCACAGAGAGAGAGAGAGGCAGAGACACAGGCAGAGGGAGAAGCAGGCTCCATGCACCGGGAGCCTGATGTGGGATTCGATCCCGGGTCTCCAGGATCGTGCCCTGGGCCAAAGGCAGGCGCTAAACCGCTGCGCCACCCAGGGATCCCTATCTTTATTATTTTGACTGAAGTTCTTAATCTGTCTTATTCTCAGCTTTTTGCAACAAACAATAATAGCAACTACTTCAGATTTCTGTGTGAGTCTAAAAAATAATACACTTGAAGTTCCTAGCACAAACTCAACACAGAGAAAACCCTCAGGAAATGTAAATTTCTCCCTTCAGACTTTTTAAATCCTAAATGTTCTAAATGTTTAATAGCTGTTTTATGTTTTCAGCCATGATCATATCATATTTTAAAATATCGGAAAAGAAAATTTAAGTCTTAAACTGCAGTCCTGTCCTTGTTTGTATACAAAGTTTTAGATGCCCTGAGCATATCATAATTTAATCCACCCACTATTTAGCATGGCAAACGGTAAAATTGATGCCTTTGTTAATATTACAGATACATCATCTGGGGCACAGAGTATAACACTCGTGGCCCATAGGAAGAGAAGAAGGGGTCCTGATTTCCCAGCAGGAGACATTTCTTGGGATCTTTAAATGTTGATGTGCAATTTTTCACTGCAAAATTCAGTGATCCCAATTTCCAATCTGTGCAGGGAGATAATGACATACAATTCAGGAAGTAACCCAAAACTGGGAGTTTGCAGGATTGTTTTTAACAGTTTTTGCTGAGATAAATTGGAAATGATACACTGAACATACTTGAAGTTATACTTTATTAAGTTTTGACATATGAGTGTGTTTACATACATGTAAATATATATCCGAGAAACCGTCCCCACAACCAAGATAGTGAACGTATCACCCCCACAGAGGTTTCTTGCCGCTCTTTTATAATCCCTCCCTCTTGTCTCCTGCCCCTCCCAGTCCCCATACAACCACTATTCTGCTTTTTGAAACTATTGGTTATGTTGCATTTCCTGAGGTTTTATATAAAGGTAATCATACAAAATGTACTCTTTTTTCACTCACTCGATTTAATGGTTTTGATTCATCTGTGTTATGGCACACATCGATAGTTTGTCCACTTTTATTGCTAGGCAGTATTCTTTTGTATGAATATTCCAGACTCTGTTTAATCCTTTCACCTGTTGTAGGACATTTGGGTTGTTCTGAGTTTTATAAAAATAAAGCTGCTATAAACATTCTTTTTTTTTTTTTTTTTTTTTTTTGCTATTAACATTCTTGAACAAACCTCCGTACAGACATATGCTTGAATATCTGGGTACTTCTTTGTTAATATTTTTCAATTTTTTCATTTGCTCCCCCAACACCCAAAAATTTTTTCCCCCCACACCCAAAATTTCTTATAGCTTATTGAAGCACCTTTTGATGGCTGCTTTAAAGATCCTGTCAGATAATATCAATATTCATCCCCATGTTAGCATCTGTAGATTATATTTTTTCTTCATGGTTCTTAGCATGAAGAATAATTTTATATTTGTACTATCTTCTAGGTATATTTGACATGATACTATGAGACTCCAACTCTTATTTAACTTTTTTTGGCAGGCAGTCCCCAGGTGAGGTGTAACACCAGGCCAGTTGGGCGTGGGTGGCCATCTCCCCACATGCCTTGCCGGCATTCCTCTTGCACAAATGGGACACTGTCTCCCACCGCTCATGGCACGTAGCTGGGGTGGAAGGTCAGCGTCCCTTTGATCCTGCTGTACCTTCCCATTAAATATCAGGCACCTCTTCACACCACCTCATTACCTCTGAGCAGAGGGGTAGATCACTTTCCCCTGATATCAGCCACCACCAAGGAGGTGGGAAGTGAAGGATCCAGCCCCAAAACTGCTTTTCTGGTTAAAGTTGGAGAAGCTAAACTCTGCTGTGGCCCTTCTCTGTCACCCCCAGCCCCAGAAACCATGAGAAAGGAAGTGGGGCAACTGGAGTGTCAGCTAATCCTGCCTCTCCTACCTCCTCGAGCCTCTTGAGGTGGATTCTCAGCAACCATGCTGGAGATGGGGGAGTTGTCTGTAGAAGCAGGACCACTTTATCACAGGATCTTACTGTGGCCTGGTGGACAAGGAGGGTCAGCTCTCCAGTGGCCCTTAATGACACCAGGGATGGGGAGAAAGTGAACCACTTATTAGCATCTACTTACACCACCACCTTGCTTCATTTTATTGATGCCCAGTAGGGTGGAGGCTTTTCTTCCCGCTAATATGGAGGAAAGTGATGTAATTTCTAATGGTGACCAGTTGTACCTGCGCCATCTGTTTAAGTCTCTTTGCTTCCAGGTGTGGCATGGAAGCTCGGCTGGCCTCTAGACCCCCTAATGCTATCCTGGTAGGGAAATGGGAACATTGCCTGCATTTGCCAAGCAGATGATGCAAGATTAGTTCCCTGCTAATACTGAAGTCAGTTCTATAGGCAGGGAGTTGGGGGTGAAAGATCAACACTTCTTCTCCTGAAGCACAATGTCTTGAAAAGCAACGTTTCATGTATTTTATCTAGTTTTCAGGTATTTCAGGAAGAAGGGTAAACCTGCTCACTGTGACTTCATCATGGCTAGAAGCAGAAGTCTGAAATAACTCTGCTAAACTAATTATCAAACTTTTCGAAAAGATGGACTTGAGTGGAGCTGAATTGGTCACAGTATCCAACATTGCAATCAAATGTAATAAGCTGGAATACATCAGCTCGCAGGGCCAGAAAATGAGGGGCCATGGTATTCTCTCCATAAAGACTTCAGATTCTGATTGGCTCTAAAAGCCAATCAATAGCAAGCTGATGTCTTATGTCTACAGTCTGGTAAGCATTCCTTAGTGCTTTATTTTAATGCAAACAAAAATAATAAAATGAGGATGGAGAGAGACCTATTCAAATAATTAACTGAGATTATCACTTACGAACATTGGTGAATGGTATTTCTAGTTTCCTTAACAGTACTGAGGCAGTATAAATTTCTTAATTTTGATAATTGCACTTTGTGAGATGTTAATTAGAGGAAGCTAGGTGAAAGGAATACAGACACTCTGTTCTATTTTTGCAACTCCTCCATAAGTCTAATTCATGTCAAAGCAAACAATTAAGTAAAAAAAAAAAGTTTTCTATGTTCCTATAATCATAGTCGATGACTTGAAATATCAGAGTCTTTTTCATTCTTAATCCCATTCCACTCCTCCAGTCACCAAAGCTTGTGTTTTTTATTTCTGAACCATCCTTTGTCTTCTTCTTTTTTTTTTTTTTTTAAATATGACTTCATTTCTACCATCTCCCTCATTTGGCCACAGATCAGAGCTCTAGTAGCTGGAAATTACGCAGGTCAAATTTCCCCAGCTTTAAGCCTCTCTACCTTTTTTTTTTTTTTTTTTTTTTATTTATGATAGTCACACACAGAAAGAGAGAGAGAGGCAGAGACACAGGCAGAGGGAGAAGCAGGCTCCATGCAACGGGAGTCCAACGTGGGATTCGATCCCGGGTCTCCAGGATCGCGCCCTGGGCCAAAGGCAGGCGCCAAACCGCTGCGCCACCCAGGGATCCCCATCCTTTGTCTTCTGTAACCCACTCTTTACTTACTTCTAACTTGGATCATTACAATGGCCCTCACATTAATCTTCCTATTTCTACGCCTGAGAAGGGACAAGTAATGTAGGTAGGTCCCTTAACTCTTCTGGATCACAGATGTCCTCAGCTGTAAAATGGGAATGACTACAAAGTGACAGTGAGACACAAATTATATCTATTTATATCTCTTGAAAATGGCAGTGCACTTGCATTTTAAAATGCTAATGCATAGTTACTTGCTAGATGCAGCCAATCATAAACAACTGCTTCCAGGAAAATCATTTTACTCACATGTTTTAGGTTCACAGGCTTCTTGTGCTCTGCTTGCATAAAAATAGCCTCCAGCCATGACACTAAAACCCAAAGTAAACTGACATGCTTCAAGCCTAGTCCATCGTGGGGGTTGCAATGGCCTCCTATTTCCACTTTGTTCAATTTCAGCTATGTAATACAGCCATACAAGGCTAAAGCTGTTAATTTTCATTTTGTCACCTTCAGTAACTTCTTAAAGCCACATAGCTCTAGAGCTGCCTACAAATTAACCCCAAGTAAAATAAGTCACCCTTAAATGATTGAATCGCTTTCTTGGATCCATGTAATAACATCCATTGATTAATGCACCTGTAAGAACATGGGTAACACCGAAGTAATAAATGTCTCGAAAAGAAATAAATTTTTGCAAGTTCAGTTGCAGGAAACAATAGGATATGCTTTTAAAATTATTCATGACATTTAAAAACCATCACCACCTTTGTAATTTGTCACATTTAAATATTCTTCGTGAGAATGAGCACAAACATTAGCATGGTTTACAGCCTTCTAAAATTAACAATATTTTGCAGAAGAGTTTTGCTTTACAAGCCACCGACTCAACCCAACCTTTCCAGATCTCCCAACTTCTCCTTTTCCTTGCCTTTAGGTAGAAGAAATAATCCAAAATTTCTTAATGATAAATAGCAATGAGATATCTTAAACTTTTAATCATGGATTAGGCCTTTTTTTTTTTTTTCTAAGTTAACATAGTTATATGCAAAGGGTTTAAAACAAAAGCAAGCTCTGCATTTTAGGAAAATTTTCCAGTTCTTAATAAAAGTAACACCTACACAGCACCATATGTCGGCCGGGTGATGGGGGGGGGGGGGGGAGGGTGATGAATAATTCAGAACTGCCGCCAGAACCTTAACATCATAATGGTTTTCATACCGCTTGGTTATTTCTTGCTGGACTCACTTAACTGCCATAGTCCACCCTGCCTGCCGCAGAGCTTCATTCAGGAAGAAAATCTCTGCTGAGACCCTAAGCCTTAACAAATTGCCAAGGGATGAGGCTGGAGATGACTGGGGATCTCTGTATATTTAAATATTCAGGAATCAAACTTGATAAATATGGAGGGTAAGGCAGTAATTTAAGTAAAAGAAAAGGTTCCTATTTGCATCCCAGAGAGTTTGCTATGTCACTGGGATGTTAAATGAGAACCTTGGCTTTCAATATTGACGGATGAATCATCTGACTCTTGAGGAAGAGTTATTATCCAGTCCGGGCTCTGTGTTACACAAGCCGTTCTGTGTTAGTTCTGGGGGCACTAGGCATAAGGACTCTCTGCCATTATCTGCAGCTTGAGAATGCACAGCTGGAATGGCAATGGGTTTGTTATTTGTAAAACATCCATGAATTTCACCACAGGCCTCCACCAACGTGGAAGCATCTGTGAGTCAAACTGTTCCCCAGCTGTTCATCCACTACCTGCAGGTTCTTGTAGCATCAAGTCCCTATTAATACTGCTGGTTACACTGCACCCCTGATGAGTTCCTCCAAAATCATTCCTCTTCTACTACAGTTTAATGCATGAAATCCCCCAAGATAAATCCCTTAAGATTCTTTAAAAAAAAAAAAAATCATGTCTTTTTGGAATTACTGCCAGAGCTTCCGGAACGAGTCTCCCCATTTTCATCTGAGCCCCTTTTGTTTCCTAAGTTTCTGTAAAAGGTCTTCCCTTCCAGGCAGATACATCCTTGGTGTTTTTCCACACAAAGAATAGAGAAAATTTCCAAGAAGGCAAGATTCAAAAGCTAAATAGGAAAAAAAAAATGCCAAAGTGAAGCTGTTTTACGTCTTATCTTCAAAAGCACAATTGCTTCAGGACCCCTTAACAAATAGCTTTTCTTATTAAGGCTCAGGAAATTTTAATTTCTTTAACAGTGACACACATATTTTAGGTTTTAATTAAAAGGTTTAGGGATAATAATTTGTATCATTGTACCACTGTACTTTTATTTAAAAACAAATTGCATTTATAAATCATTTGGTAAAGGGTGTTTAACAGCTTTACTTCAGGAAATGGAAAAGGGGTAGACTTTCATATTAAAAGCAAAACAATAACATATAATGTTTAAATTTGCAAAGAACATTTATTTTAACTTAAACACCAACTAATAACTATGGTAAATGAATGACCACGGGGTTTAACAATTCAACAAAGTCTTACAAATACTCATGAAGAACACGTGATGAGTTATTTGAAAATCCAGATACCTTTGATGATTTTATTTTGTTTCCTAGCTGCAAAGTTTCAATCGGATCGGGCTTACTACTGAAATGCAGGAGCCCTCCCAAGAGCAGCTCACCGTCTCTTCCATGTCAACACCGGGAGATTTCTTGACATCAAATTGGGTATTCTCTCCAGTACTCATGTTTGTTTTTCTGTGAATTTACGTTTCTCTGGATCCAAAAACTATAGACTCAGTTTAATAAGAATATAGTCACAAGAGTATAAAAATCTAATGGTCAAAACCCGGTGTCTTATCAGTCATTAACAAAGCATTATCAACAGTTTCGTTTGCAAATGGATTTCTAGATTCGATTTTGATTTTCAAATTTCAGATATTGATCTTCGTTTTTAGATTTCTGAGATTACATTTGTACTCACAAGTGGACATGAATATAATAAGCTTTTTAGGATAAAATTCCTGGTCTATAGGCCATTTTCAAATGGGAAATCATTTATTTGACTCTGTACTGGAAGAAAGAAAATAATCAGACATCTCCTGCCTGCTGACATTAGAAGAAATACATCACCAGGTCCTAAGTAGAAGAATAATTGATAATATATATTGTGCATGCACGTGGCAAAGGACTGGCTCATCAGCTTCTGATCTGTGGCCTGGCTAACCACACTAAGTAATATTTATCCAGAGAAAAAAAACACTCTCTTTTTCGATGTATTACCTCTCTCCGTATCATTGCTTGACATATCTCTTTCTCCAATCCAATTTCCACCCAAGCCCTTACTAGGTAGGTGTCCTTTAGCCACCTATTTAATAGTAGCAGAGAATTTCATCATAATTCATGACACTTTGGCAGCATTGTTCAAGCTCGAGACTGACATGTGACCATACACTAGGTCTTCCCTCTGCCTAGGACACTTTTTCATATATTTTATATTTTTATGGCCATGGCCACTTCTTATCATGTTAATTAATGTATCAGTAATGCCATCCCTAATTGTCCAGTATATATTTATCACCACCCATCGCTCCTGTATATAGTATGAATCACACACGTCCACAACTAACAGAAAACTTGGTCAAAGAGTAGCTTAAGTGAATTAAGCCTTTATTTTCCTCATGTGTGAGAAGAATGTAGGCAATTGTTGAAGTTAATTCCAGGCATTGTCCTGTCTTTCTCACATGGTCACAGCGTGGCCTCTCATTATCAGCCATCCATCGCTTCTGCTCTCCAGCCAAGAAGTAAATGGCAAAGGAAGGGAGACACACATGTATAAGGAGAGCAAAACTGTCCCAGAAATTTCAGAATTCTTCTTAAGTCTTCCTATTCGGAATGGTGTCATGACCACCATTAGCTGCAAAGGATGCCTAAACAGGTAAAATTCTGCCCCTTGGAACAAGAGTGATATTCTGTAGGCAACGAAGGGAGAGCAAATAAGCAACTAGCAGCATCTGTCAAACTTCCACACACATCTTGTGCTTTATTTTATTTCTTTGCTGCTCTCATTAACTGATTTATTTGGTTATTTATTTAAGTATCTAATGTCTCTCTTAATAGAAAATGAGCTCCAGGAGAGCAGAAATTGTAACTGTCTTGTTCCCTGCTTCATGCCCACTGTCTGGAAAACTCTCTGGCCCACAGAAAAAGTGTACAAATATTTTTTTAGTGAAAGAACATTGAATTAATGGAAGTTCGATTAAATAGTAACTTTGACGTGGGCAATCCAAATACTTCCTGCCTTAAATTGTCACAAAATGACTTTGCAATTTTCAGTTAATTGTGTCAAGGATTACTTAAAGTTTTGATCCAAAGACCTACCACATAGGGGACGCCTGAGTGGCTCAGTTGGTTAAGCATCTGACTCTTGATTTCAGCTCAGGTCATGATCTCAGAGTTGTCAGATGGAGCCCCCACGTCAGGCTCCAGTCAAGGCACAGAGTTGACTTGGGATTCTCTCTCTCTCTCTCTCTCTCTCTCTCTCTCTCTCTCCTTTCTCTCTCTCTCTCTCTCCCTCTGCCCCTCTCCCTGCTCACATGCTCTACCATTCTCTTTCATAAATAAATAAATAAATAAATAATTAAATAAATAAATAAAATCTTCAAAGAATTCCCATGTAGAATCAGACTACAAGGATTTCCTCAGTCATCACTTGGCTGGGATTTAAAAGAATTCTAATACTTGAAGTGCAACAGTACCTTTTTTTGTAGAGCTAATAATTCTAATCACATCACCGTCTTCTTCTTCCCACACCCCCGCCTCCCTGAAAACAAAAATGTAAGAGGCAACATAATTTTGGACAAGTACTATCTGCCAAAAACTCCACTGTATATCATATATATAAATATTTCAAAAACTAGGAAAGTTATTTCCTTCCTTAAGTTCTGTAATACTGTAAATGAATGGAAGATGGTTATTATTGGCTTCGTAAAGCCTCATAATTTAATTTCTAAAATATAGCATTTCATAAATGGCTATCTATTATATATATGCAAATTAAGACGAGGCTACCTCTTTAGTGGATTTAAAATGAAATAGGCATGTAAATTCCTGCTAAATATAGTGTGCCTATAAATAGTTTAGTTGGAAGGTGTTCACGTCCTTTTTAAAAGACTATCTTAAACAAATGTAGCTGGGGATTTAGTAGCTTTCTAGGAACAAGCACTTACAGGCAGAATGGGGAAGTTTCCGTACACATCTCCCATCATTTCTAACACCTGTCATCAAATGCCATCCTTCCCAGAAGTAAGCTGCTTGGAAAATAATTCCTTTTTCTATTTCCTAGACTTGGATATTGTTAGAAGCAGAGGAAAAATCATTCATTGTTCAACTCTTTTTGAGTCCATCAAAAAGTCTCAACTAGTATAAGTCTGTACCCAATTCTCACCACCTGGAAAGGAAATTTTGAGATCATAAAGATAGAAGTTCCTGTTGGTTCACCGGGAATTCTCCAGTAGTTTCATTACAGAAAAATCACCGAAAGCTGATGTAATCCCTTTTATGTCTCATTAATACACAATAATTACTGAAGGATGTTATTTTAAATTATCCAAGCAATTGCTTTTCCCATGAGACGACTCAGGAACTGAGATACTATCACTTCACTGAGTTATTCAGAATTACAGAATCACCTTAGGAGTCGTGTCAAAACTAAATCCGATTTTCCTGACTCCCAAGCCTGTGTTAGAACCATTCTTTCACCAGAGTCCCCGATATATTATTATCCTATAATGATTAAAGGATCATTAGCTCAGGGCACGAGGATATCATTAAAATACTCAGGAAGAAGCTGCTTGCCCACTGTTACACTGACTCCCTCAAACAGTTAAAAGAATGAAAAGTCCCACCCACAAGGTATTTTACAGACATCGGCTCATCCTAGAATCAGAAGTTCTTTAACTTTTATCTTTTAAAATAAATTTAACTTTGATTGTATGTCTGCATTTGTTTGTTGTTTGCTGAGGGATCCAGAGAATCATTGTAACCCCAGGTGCTCCATCCCTCTCCTGCTGATTTGTATGAATTTTCAAGAAAAGAATAACAGGAAAGTGAGAGCAATGATGAATACAATTGCAATTCCAGAGTTTCAAGCTGTTTTTTTTTTTTACTTTAGATTACATAATGTATCTCTTACTGAAGACTAAGTTTCATTTAATAGTCAAAAAACTTCTCCATAAATTATAAAATTTGGAATGTCTTAGATACCACAGCTAATAAAAAGTTGGCATGTAGATACATTCTTATATCATTAACTGTTCTTGCCATCAAAATGAATATCTGAACTCAACTTTAGTACAATTATTTAAATGACTCAGTTGCAACCATCTACATTCTTGAAGCAAATTTTATTTAGCGCTTATAGGAGTTTTATTCATGTGCTACTGATATTCTGATAGAGTTAACTTTTTTGCATATGACAAGATTAAAAATCAAGTTAGATGTGTTGGCCTTTTAAAAACAATTCTTCATAGTAATATTACTAAGAGTACAGAGCCTATAATAGCTGCCGGCTAATTTCAAAATACAAAGTTTATCCTAGAGTTTTATTTTTTTTTTTATTTTTTTTTTATTTTTTTTATCCTAGAGTTTTAATTATAAATTCTACTTCTCTGAGATTGAGGAATATCCCAGAATATGCCATTCTCCATATATATATATGGAGAATGAGGGTGGGAGGAGGAAGGAAAAGAATGAGAGAGAAAGGAGAAAAGGAAGAAGGAGCAGGATGGGGACCAGGAGGGAGAGCAGAAGGGGAACGTGGGGAGGTGGAGGAGGGAAGAAGGGAGGAAGAGGAGGGAGAGGAAGACTTGAGGAGATCACCAGGAAAAGCATCAGTGCCTCTTCCTGCTATGTTCTGTTTTGGCTAAAAGAAGGTTAATAAGCAAAGCACAAGTATGTAGTGTTAAGGACTTTAATTCCAAGGAACTTGGCGTATATCACATATAACATCTAACTCCCAGCAGGTCAAAGGCACAATTCTTTGCTCCTTCCCTCCCTCTGTCGTATCTCTTTCTTTGTTTCTCTTGGTTTTCTCCTCTCTATTCTTCCCACATTTCTGTTTCTGATCAACTGCAATCTGCTCACGTGAAGCAGGATGTCATGCTGACTTAAGTCTTTCTGCTTCTTTATCTTTCAGGGAAAAAAAAAATCTACTCTATAGCTGAAATCCCAAATTACAGTAAAAAAACACACAAGGCGTCAGTGATTCAGATTTTGATCACCAATACAAAGTAGTAGGCTTTTTTTTTGCCCTCTTTGAAGTGAAATGTTTATCTTATAGATAGATTGATAGTAGAACTAATAGTAATGAGAATACTTTACATCAGAGCATTTATAATTAAATTTGGTTCTAGAATTTGTAAGTGACATAGGAAGCCTTTTTTCTTGTTAAAAGTGTTGTAGTATTATAAACAAAAAAATTGTTTTTTTTTATTACTGCATTCAGGTTTGGGAGAATATTAAAGAATGTTTATGTATCTACCTTTCAGAATAGAATTTTTTCCTTTTGAAATGCTCTCAGGGCTACAACAGTCTCATATTTTTATTTTTTCTTATGATGTATTTCTAGTACGTCTGCTGATTTTTAAGTATGTTAAGAGATTTTAATATTGCAAGAGATTGATGACTTATTCTTGAGGTAACTTTGTAGCTGCTTCTTTTTACTCAATATTTAAATCTGTTATCATTGTGTTAAGTCAGCCACCCAAAGTGTTACCTGTTCATATGAATACAACTGATAATTTGTGTATATCTGAAAGGTGTATTCAGATTTATTTTATGTAGTATCTTTTCCGAACACAATTCACCCTTCATGTACAGACCACAATTGAAAGTCCTTCAACATTGTTCCCATCAAGACAAAGTAAGTAGAAGGAATAATCGCCCCTAAATCCGTGTGATTCTTCCCTTTAAATTTCGGGAAGAAATTGAATTTGCTTAAAAAGTTTTCTTTTGATACATCACAGCTACTGTTCTTCAACTTATGCCTTTAGTTTGCAACATTGGAGGGAAGTGCCCACAAATATTCAGCTGCCTGAATAAAGGCAGACCAAATATACTTGAAGAAAGATGTTTTGATAATATGCCTTTCTGAAAGATGTCCTCATCAATTTATACTCCAGAATGAATCTATACCATTTAAACTAATTTCCAACATGTTTGGCAAAAAGAATCTTCTGCTCAAATGTTGCTTCTCAATAAGCAATTACATTGTTGATGGAAATCAAGCTGCTGGGTTGTCTTTTACTCCTTTCACAGTTTTTGATCCTTATATGGAATCACACTCCATTTTGCAGGTATTGTTAGACAAAAACCATGAATATTAAGCCATTATTTTTCCATTAGCAAGTTTTCCCAAGGTGGGTTTTTATCATTTTAAGACATTTTGTTTTGTGTGTTACTCCCTTTTTGTCTAATCACCTCTAAAATTATGAACTCTACAAGAATAATACATGCTGAATAACAAAACAGCTTGAAATATTCATAACTAAGAAAGCAACTGTTAAATGTTCATAAACAAAGTTGTTTGGAGACTCCTTTATTAATTTTTAATTTATTTTCAGTCAATTCCTTATTACTTCCAAATTCCTGTAGGGGATTCTGTTAATTAGTCATGTGTAAAATATTCATTAAAACCAGCTTCCTATTTTCTTCTTTTATTGCAAATTTACATTTCTAATCTTATAACCAAAATAAATGCCATTGGGTAGAAGAACCACATTAATTTTGATCAGTCACTTAAAATAGAAGCTCATACAACAAAAGATATGGTAATATAAACTAAAAGTAGTACTGATTTTGTACTTTTATACCTTCGCACATTAGACACTGCAGAAACAACATGTACTTTATATAACTTAGTTAAAGATTCAAGGTTAATCCACAGTGACAAAGTTGATGTCAAATTAAATCGTTGGGTTGCACAAGTTTTGCTAGACTAGTAAACTTCATGTTTACTTTATTTATTTGTTACTTTAAAAAAAAAATTTGAAGTCTATCTTTAATACAGGTTACTATTGTTTTGGATCCATACTACAAGGAGCAAAGTAGGGTAGTCAACGGGACATTTGTGTGAGCTTAGCATTATTAATGTACCTATTGACTCCTTTCCCCATAAAGGTATTCATACAGATATCCTTAAAAGTAATATATGCTGGCTTAGTGAGAAATAAAGTTTCCTATGCCAGGTGTAGTACTAAAAGAGTGAAATTCTTGGTCTAGTTAAAAACTTTTGCTTTGCAGTACATCTTATACTGCTCTCCTGAAACACTTCCAGAGAGCCTGTGCAAACCGCATCTCTTCTCAAAGTCTATGCCCAAATTTTAATCCTTCATTCATGTAATTAAAATATGTAAAATACAACTCCATTTGGAAAGGCTGTTAAACTATGACTACTGTGACTATATAAACTGTGACTATTGCGGTACTTGGGTGGCTCTGTGTGATGTGCGAAACAAAGGCAGAAAAAAATTATTAAATTTCCTTACTACTTCAGCCGATTGACAAGTCCTTGAAACAGGCAGAGTGACATTCATGTTGATACTTTGCTAAGGGCAAAAGGCAATCTTAGCCCAACCTGCAGGATCCTGTAGGTCTACCTTATCATATAAAAATTCTTTGGGGAACTTCCTTTATCTCTACCCCCCAAAATACCTGTTTGCAATCACCCCCCCCAAGGATATGACTCCCTACCAATATATACCTGAAGGGTCTCCTGACTCGGGTTTTATTAGGTGGTAATAAATGACTTTTCCCCAACAATAGCTAGCCCCCATCATGGTCCTGGAAACCTTGCTTCCAAGTTCCTTAGAGATTTACACTAACCCTAACCCCTTCCAACTTGGAAGTATGTATAATGAGCCACTCCTCCTACAGCCAGCGCAACTCTTTCTGCCCACAGATCCTGTCCATTTAACAAAACCACCATTTTGCACCAAAGATGTCTCAAAAATCTTTCTTGGCCATGGTCTTCTAACCATAACATCTTTCCTAAATCAAATGGGTGGAGTGTCTGACTCTTGATTTCTGCTCAAGTCATGATCCCAGGGTTGTGAGATCAAGCCCCACATCAGTATCCACACTCAAGAGAAGTCTGCTTGAAGATTCTCTTTCTCTGACCCTTCTCCCCCCACCCTCCAAAAATAAATAAATAAATCTTTAAGAAACTATTTATTGGGGAAAAAATTTTAAAAATAGATATTTTGAGAGAGAGGAAAGGAAATCACAAAGAAATGGAGTATTTTGTTTGTTTGCTCTTTGGTGGGGGAGGGGGGAGCGGCAGTAAATTTACTACCAAATTAAAGTCATGGTTAGTGACAGCACATTTACACCACAGCAAGATTTAGCAATATTAATCAGAAGTCTCTCAGAGTTCTAACTTTGTCTTTGGATGCTTAGTCATATGGAGGCAATAATGTAGGTAGCACAATTTATTCTTTGTTTTAAAGAGAATATACCAATTCATAACAAAAACTACTCATCAAGATGTCTAGGATGTATAGACCAATATTTTAAAAGATCATTTTTTCATTTAATGAAAGGCCTAGCACAAGCCTGAATTTTTGGAAGACATAATAACAATATTAAAAGAAGCTTCTAAAAAAATAAAAAAAAATAAAATAAGCTTCTAAGTAATAGATAAAAATATGTACAGAAGTTTTTTTAATCATAGTAGCATATGGCCAGTCATTAGAGATCACTTCCCAGGCTAATTTGAACTATCAGTCAATACTCTGTAGGGTTGCTTAGTCTCCTAAAAGTCAACCTATCTGATTATGACCTAGCCTGTATTGATTTCTTCATCTTGACCACAGGATATCATGTCAAGAAAGTTTTTCTATGGTGACATACACACATAAATGAATTGACCGGTCTTGTATTGTAATTTTTAAAAGCTAATTTAACATGCCTACTGGTAAAGAATTCCTGCTTGCCCCTTTTCAGTGTTCTCTTCTAAATGTTCACAAAACATGAACTCTCCAGCAATACTTCTCAGAATCAATGTACTTAGAGTTTTCTATATCTCCTTTTGACCATGAGGTCCTTTGTCCTCACTATTTTGCAACTCTCATTCTCCAAGAGTTTTCTTTTTTTTTTATTATTATTATTTATTTATGATAGTCATACAGAGAGAGAGAGAGAGAGGGAGGCAGAGACACAGGCAGAGGGAGAAGCAGGCTCCATGCACCGGGAGCCCGACGTGGGATTCGATCCCGGGTCTCCAGGATCACGCCCTGGGCCAAAGGCAGGCGCCAAACCGCTGCGCCACCCAGGGATCCCTCTCCAAGAGTTTTCAAAGAATTATCAGGCACTCATGACTTTACACCTCCATTATTCTATTATTTTTTTAGGCTTGATCAATGTGATTTTTCAAAACCATGACCCCCTAACTTATGCAAAGTCCTTTGGAAAATCTCAAAGACTTCTCTATATCTTGTCTCTACAATGTCCTTTGATCATTATTGCGTGCCTTCTGGGTTGAAAATCATCCTCCCCTTTTTAGATGGGAGAGTGGGGCATGGCTGAAGAAGCTCATGAGTGTCAATCCCCTCTTTTACAAATGAGGACCCTGACATCAAACACAGGTTGCTCATTGAACAGAGGGTCAGTGGGACCTGGGGTCATGGCTCATGTTCATTCTCCATGAAAAGAACTTCAAAGCAAAATGAGAATACTGTATATGAGTGTAGTATGAATAAAAAAACATACTCAACTCTGATTTGGGTTTAAGTTCTAGCTTAGCACTTAAGCAAAGTTTTGAACATAGTTTCTTCATCTGAAAAAGGCAAAAAAAAAAAAATGCTTTGTTTATATACCACTGCCATGAGATGTCTAATTGGGAAACAAAGCAGGAAAACCATAATGGAGTATACAAGCATAAGTTATTACAATTATGTAGTAAATTACACCATCTGTCCTTGTTCTTGCTCTACACTTTAACAAAAATTTTAACATAGTCTGCCCTAGCTGATTCTCAAAATGTTTTAAAAATGTCAGATCGTTTTTTATCTTCCTAGACTTTATTCCAGAGAAAAGACCATGAATTTTAGTATAACCCAACAGTAGTTTTTCCTGAACATACTTTTTGATGATCAGCATTTAAAGTTTTTAAAGTGTGTGCGTGCAAGTGCACACGCACGCACGCTTGTTCTACATGAGTAATCTGATGAGTTTAATTCCATCTAGGATTGGGATTGTAGCTCTTCCAAAGAACTAGTAACAACGCTTTCTCAGAACTGTAAGACTGATATGTTTCTGAAAATATCCTCAGCTGTGTCTGAAGAGACTATTAAATCCAAGCTGTGGCTCTTTTTTAGAAACATCTCCACAACAAGAGAGTTTCCTATTTAAGACACTGCCATATGCAACATTTTCTTGCTCACTCAGAGATTGTATTTAATCCCTATAAAAATATATTGTGTTGGTTTCTTTTGAAAATAACAAAACTTTGAGTAACAGTAGTGTGATTTAATAAACAACACCTAAATTTTACACTACTCTAATAACGTTTTCTGTTTCATTCTTCAGTAGCGGACAGGAAGGAAGCTACGCATTATAACAGCAAAACAAAATAAAAGTATAGTCTATAACCTAGGTAAATGATAATTGAATTATTGTCATAAATATATCTGGTTCTTCCAACAGGTAAATATGAAACAATTCCTCATAAGTATTGTATCTGATTTTTGAAATGTCCACTATCTCAAATAGTTTTTTAAATGAAATTATTAGTAATCAAACTCATGTAAAAATATAGAAAGGGCAGTTTTTATACAAAAAAATAGCTGTTTTTGTTTAAAGAATTAATTAAGCAATTATTTTATACATAGCCCCAAAACCTATTCACAGTTGGGCAAAGCAATTAACTATAATGTAATGTTATAAAGTTACACTGCTGGTATTTTGTCATAACAAATGATCTTATTTTTACTTCACTATGCAACAGAAAAGAGAAAATTATTTTCCACCATCATTTTGATCTCTAAAAACAACTTACGCTCAGAAAATCATGTGTAAAATGTAGACCCTGATAATAAATTTGGACACATTTTTATTCGCATTCAAAATCTCTTTAAGTTAAAATTCAGGTTGAAAGGGAAGGGATTTAGAAAGACTCAAAGATTAAGAATTCATCATTGTGGAATGACATTTCTTTTGACAACATAACTTGATTGCTACTCAAAACTAAATCATTTAGAATTCAAATGCTGTGAATATTTATTTAGTGTCATACCTGTCATTTGTTTGGCGCTTTCCCCCATGGAGAGAGAATTGTATATCTCTTATTACGTAGCCAAAACCATTTCTAGGAGCAAAAATTCAAATGCTGTGTACCTTAAAGAGGGCAGCAGAGTTTTTCAGTTGCTCTAATAAATCACAAGAAGAACCAATATAATTCTCATAACAACACTCCACTTGCTGTAAAGCTAACACTTCATAAAACATCATTCAAATGCAACAGTAGAAAAATCTGCCCAGGCTATTTGATAGGATGATATTAGTATTAAATTGAATAAAAGGATAAAAGCATAAAGTGTCAAGTTCCCAGCCTTTTCCAAAATTAAGTTCCTGCAGGGTCAAACAGTATCTTCATTTTTATAATGTCATGTCTGTGCCAAACGTTTCTTTAGGAACTACCTACCCATAATGCTGACAGTAGGGTCCAACACAACATGATGGAATAGAGAGTAGGTAAGAGCTAAGAACAACTTCTGGGAAATTAAGTTAGACAAGACACTATTGGATTTTGGGGGGAATTACTAATATTTTAATCATATTACAGTGTACCTATAAAATAATATTTCAACATTTTAAATTAATTTGCTTAGAAATCCTCAGCTTGTATTTTTTCTATGTTGTTGGAGAGCAGTATATTTAACCTAAAAAAAAAATTTGCTGAATAAAAGATTTTTGGACAAAGCATTGACACTCTCCAAAATTTCTATCCTGTACTATTTTTGTGATGATTGGCTGAAGTCATAAATGTAAAGTACACTGCCAGATAAAGCTGTATATGAATATAACGGATTACTGTGCTGATGGTGATGATTAGTATGTTTTTGGCCAATTTAACCAGATACATTTTCACGCAGCCTTAACGCATTTTGGGGAGTAAAACCAACCCCCAAAGCCAAATAAAATGTCTAGATTTATCAGAGAATTGAATCTTAAGAGAAATCTGTTGATAATAATAAAATAATTAATTAATAAAGTTGATATCTCATAATAAAGTGAGTGAAGTAAATCAAGAATTTTAAGATCTAGTCACTCAACAAATCATGGAATCAGTTTCTCTTGATCTGTACAATATATGAATGGATTGGATTTTAGGTACCAAATTTCTACCCAGTAATAAATTTCCATAATAACTGTCAGAATCAGAAATTAATAATTTCATAACTTACTAATAATATAATAATCCAAATGGTAAATTGTACTTATTCACTGAAACATTATTTCATATCCATTACCTTAAATGATCCTCTTCGACCACCTTCCCCAACCAAAAAATAAGCAATGAGGAAGCCAGGACAGACTTTACTATCCCCATTTTACAGGTCAAAAAACTGATGCTAAATGTGAAATGGATGGAAACCTAAGATGCTCAACTGGGGCTAGAATCCAGATTTTTTCATCCCAAGAAAAAGAGTCTTTCAGGATTTTTATAAGCCATTTTCTCAAAAATGAAAGATAAATCGTTGATCATAGAGTATTTTGATTTCCATTAAAAATAAAATTTCCCATAAGTTATAGAATAGATCGGAATGTTCAATATATAAAGATTAAAATGTTCTCTCCTGTATATTAATACATAAAAACAAGGAAACTAACCTTGCATGTTTACTCTTCATTAAATATTTTTAGCAAATTGTGGGAAAATGTTTAAGTTTTTAGGTATTAGGCATTTGTCTTTAGTGGGTTATACTTGCATTTTAAATACTATATCAAAACTGCAAAATACATATAATTATAATATGTAAAAGTATTCATTATTCCCTGTGTTCAAATATGAGTAAATAAATCACATTCTAATTGCAAAACCTCTATCATTGATTAGAATCAAATTTAATCATATTCATATTTTATTATAAAGCCAATTCATTCACTTATAGAAAGGTATTCATGCTATTAATACTAATTGCCTTTAGATATATTAATATTTTCTTGATTTGATAAAAAGTAATCATTTGCTTGAAGATACTCTGCAAATAAATATTTTAGCAACTTGATCTATAGCTCTGTTCCTGAATTTCCATGTTCCACAGTATGTCTTCAGATTTGCTGTTTATAAAATTTGAAATACAGTGATAGAGATTGTGTACCATTTATATGTCAAAGACATTTAAACGCTAACTCTTGAAATTTTTCTTTCATCCCTAGTACTGATTTCCTGTGAAAAATAATATATTAGAATGAAATACAGGTAGCTGAGTGTGTACCACACATCTTTAATATACAGTGAAACCTATTCACTTCTCTCAATAACCTCAATTAGATAGGAAGGTTATGACAACTTGTAGATTTCCTTTCTTTTTTTTTTTTTTGGCTGAGTGACAGGAAGTAACAGATTTTTTTTTAAGATTTTACTTACATATTCATGAGAGACGAGAGAGAGAGAGAGAGAGAGAGAGAGAGAGAGAGAGAGAGAGGCAGAGACACAGGCAGAGGGAGGAGCAGGCTCCATGCAGGGAGCCTGACATGGGACTCGATCCTAGGACCCCAGGATCATGCCCTGAACCAAAGGCAGATGCTTAATCACTGAGCCACCAGGCCTCCCAGAAGTAACAGCATTTAACTACCAAAAGTTATTAGCATATAGACTGAGGAAGGACTATGGTTTGCTAAAAATTAAATTTTTCTAGTACAACTTTAAAACTTACTCCGGGGTGGACTCCATTCCTTATTTGAGAAAAATGACATTGTCTTTTTAAGTCAGAGTATAATCAGCATATGTATTGCATATCTCCCTTTTTTATACACTTTATGAAAATGAAATATTATGATGAAGCTTTTGAGAGCATTATAATTTTCTAAGTTGCAAAGTGAACTGAAAGGAATGGAGGGAGGGAGACCTGCAAGGTGACGGGGGGGGGGGGGGAATGGAAGCGGAGGGGAGAGGTAGGGAAGGAAAACAATCCTGATGCCCCCAAAGGAAACTTGGCCTCCACCGCCTGGTACTCCTGCACGTGAGCAGTTGGGCGGTTGGCAGAACCAAGAAGTGATTCACAGACCCTGCAGATTTCAGTCCTGCTCCCGGGAATGGGTTCTGGACCTCCTCAGGAGGAGGAGGAGGTGGAGGCCCTGAGGAGATGAAACTTGGCAGAAGCCAGGTGGAAACTCATTGCATCTGTTTTCATTTCATACTATCACGTATTTTTGATGACTAAATGGAAAAGAAAAAAAAATGAAATGCTACCATATGAATTTCTATTAAATATCGTTTTTGCTATCAGTTTTCACACCTGTTATTTGATGCGTTTCAGCCAATTGGTATAATTATATATTTTTGCAAACTGTGTCACTCTCCGGAGCCTTATTTATTTTGCAATAAATCCAATTTATTAAAAATTTACTTAGACATTTTAATATATACCAAATATTTGTTTCCAATATATTTAAATATTTTTCGGTCTGAATCTATAAGCTATTGATAACATGTGGCTGTTTTTAAGTGAAAATGAGTCACTGTTTTCCATGATAATGTCATGACGGTTCTGCGGGCTCCTCAGAAATGTACAGGTCAGCTCATGCGCTTAGATTTGCATAAAATTTCAGGAGGTTTTGAGGTTCTCTGATATCTCTTTTTAAACCCTCCCAGAAAAAAAAATTTAAAAAAAAAATAAATAAACCCTCCCAGGTTCTGAAGCTCCATCAAACCTCTATAGCCTATCAGTTGCCTCCAAAATTCGATCATTTGAGTCCACACATATCCATTACATTTTTTTTAGTATTCCCCCACAAGGGTATATTTATATATAATACCATGCAGGATTACTCTCTTAAATATAACATAAACATATATAAAATTGACTTTAAAAGACAAAACAAAGATGCAATGAATAATATTTTACTGTTTCTTTACTGATATGGCTTCACAGTACCTATATGCTTGGGAGTGATTAATAATTAATGATGGTATATTAGGTAAAACTGGTGTTTCAAAAAGATTTATGTTTTCTTTTGTTTTTTGGCTAAATTTTTGTCAGATCTGATTAATTCCTGTTTTTTGCCTCCTAAAGTGGCTTATAGTATGAATATCGACATCCCACTTTCAAAACCAGCAGTCTAGGTATTATAAAACACATACATACATACATACATATATATTGTGTTATTACTATATACCTCATGAAGATGGCTCAGCAACCATTCAAACTTCTGACTGGATGGAAGTCATAGATAGTCTGGCCTAAGCAGGACTTCCTCAGTGGGATATTAAAACAAATATACCCTTACGTGTATATTTCAGTAGACATATATTTTAATTTCTTTCTTTAGTCACAGTCAACCTTTAAATAATTTTAAATGCTTCCATCTTGACTTATTTAATATTTCCTAGGTCAAGTGTTATAAACGTGCACTTTACTGAAAATATTCAAGATGATTCCTGTACTCCTGTTTCTAAACTCACAAGATATCTTCTTTAGATCTTTGCCTTTGACTGCATCTGTTGATAAAAAGATTAAGAGAGAGTGTATTGTTAACAAAGACATCCTTTTTTTCAATTTCCCTGCCAAATATTTTTTAATATGCTGAGCAAAGTTTTCTTTTGAAAAAAAAAGCCATTTTATACCATCCATTTCTCAACATTCATTTATTTAAAAATGTACTTGAATGCATATTTTTTTATGAGCTCTCTGCTAGGTACTGTAGATTCCTTTTTCAAAAGTTGATATCTGCTTCCTTCCTTTTTATACTCTCAGTCTGAAATTAATTGAATGAAGGGCACCACCCAAATTTCCTCTGACAGTTTTTTCCTACTGCAAATGCACTTTTCCTAAGTCTGTAGAAAATAAGTAGTGTTTATCAACCGCAAAGAATTACTGAACCGTATATAAATGGGCACTAAGAGTCAGTCCCCACCCTTGCAATCTGGTACTAAAATAAATCCTGGAAATGGTGCTCATTTTATCAGGCAATATGAAAGTTGACATTTCTATAGTTAGTAAGCTTATTCTTTGGTGGTGATAGAAAAGAAAGGCTGATCTAATCATTCCAGTATTCCAAATTACATCACAGATAGTGACTCTGAAAATGAAAACATACTTCATAGACCTACTCTGTATGGTTTATATTCTGTACTGTGACAAAGTATTTAAGGAGTGAAAATGACAGATGTGAGGTACATTAGCAAAATGAATAGTCACTTCTTCCCACCAGACCAAGCACTTTTATCACAGCAATTTATCAGGAACGAGATAGTGATTTAAGAGGAAACGTTTGAACCACAGTATATATTGCAAAGGAAGTTAGCAAGTTTGAAAATATGACTACAAAACTGGTAAGCATTTCATTACTGATTTTAATATTTTGAAATTAAACTATCACTTAAAAGATGAAGAAGTGAAAAAATACATAGTTATCAGAATATATCAGGTAAAAGGGAGGAAGGAAATTTAACTCTGATTCAGTCGGTAATGGCTTGCCTTCCTCACTTGCCTTGCATTTGTACGCTCACATTTTGGGGAAGCACTTGGCTGATTTTGTGGGAAGTACTGACTCTCCTCACTGCCTGTTGTCTGCTTCTGCTCAAGAATATTAGAAGTAAATACAAGTCTAAATTCAAGATCCAAACGCTTAAACAGCAGAGAATTTTCTACTCATTCTATTTTGTTTCATTTCATTGTTCTTATCAATAGCAGTTGACATTCAGGAAGAGTTATTTTAAGGCTACATGTGTTCAAGAGAAGTCTAAAGATAAATATTTATAAAAAATTCTGAGAAATGACAAAATTCCAGAATAGAAACATGGTTTGGTCAAGGGGAAACATTCCATCCCTCAGCCTTTCACTCACTTCATTAGACATAAGTAACCTCCTTGGGTGGTGCAGAAATGAGAAACACACAGCCCAGGCTCTCAGAAGCTCACATTTTGTTGACAAGACCATTAATATTCAGTTTGAATACAGGTTAGACGTGGTATAATAAAAATATGCTTAACATGCTATGACAGAAATGTGAACTAAGTCCCCCAATGTGCGAGAAATCCTGAGAGAAGCCTGGCCAGGCCAGGCCAGTGATGCAGGACGGAAACGGTTCCCCAGAGTGGCATCCAGCCCCACCTCTGCCCAAGCTGGAAGCGATACTTCCATTCCTCGAACAGCATCACATTAGGAATGACTGCATGAAGCCATTCTAGACAACATTAAGGACGAATCTGTAGACAGCAGGGTACTAGAAAAGTTTAGGAAAAACATAAATGGGCACAAAGGACAGGCATTTCCTCTTTCAGTCTACATGCTATGATGCTCAGAGTTGGTACAGTTCTATTACCCCCTCTAAGAAGGAATAGGAAAGAAAAGTTGGGGGCCAGTGGAGCTGCACACAGTCCAAAGCCTATTAAGTTACATTCGCATTTGCAAACAAAATAACTTTGACAGCTTCACCAAGTGGTCAAGAGAATCCCAGGGTCAATCTCTTGGTATAGATATATGTACGCTAGTTACCTCATCAAAGTCCAGGGGATAGAAATAGAACAGGCTTCTCAGAGTGAGAATCTATTCTTCACTGATCTAGTCCCATCCTTTCACCCTAAGTGATTCACTCCCTTGTGTCTTGATGCAAAAGCTTAAATAGCCTTGCATAGGCTCAGTTATTATTAACTAATGTAAGAATGAATGCATGATATGCACATACTGCGTGATGGAATAACGTGCCAAATGTAGAGAAGGGTAGTTGATGCTTGGGAGAGAAGCAAGGGACCTAGTCAAGGGTACAAATCAAAAGAATGGAAAGAGTGAAAGTAAAGTTAGAATAGAGACCCAGCTTGCCTATTTCACAGTTTTATCTGGCTTCGGTCCTAAATACAATCTTTGAGATAAATTTTATTTCATTCCAGAAGGATAGATTTTATATCTAAAATTACTTCTCTGTTTCCTCATTAGTCAAATCTATTATCAACAGACGGCCAGCTGGAAGAAATCCACGGTGGTATTTGCCGGTCTATTATGAAATAATGATTGCAAATTGCTCCCATTTATTGAAAATTGCTACATGCAAGAAGTGTGCTTGATATGTATTATCTCATTTAATGATCGTAGCGAAACTGAGGCTAATGCAGAACTATGAAGCTGATCTTTATGTTCCCCAATAAAACCAAGATTCAGTTACCCAAGGTCACAGAATTTGTAAGCAGCAAAAGTGAGATTCAAACTCAGGCTTTCTGAATACAAAACTCATGCTTTTAAACACTAGGTGTGGATGTATGACTCCTGGGAGGAAACACGCCGGCAATTAGCCAAGGAATGTGGCACCTCTTTGCTATGGAGGTCATTATTTCAGTATCGTATTTTTGAGTGTTGAAGTAATCTGTGATGGTGTTTTCTAAATTTTCTTATCATAAAATTTTATCAAATGTCCTTGTCAAGAAATGCTAACACTAAAAAAAAAAAGAAAGAAAGAAAGAAAAGAAAAAAAAGAAATGCTAACACTGCTTTGCTTAACTGAGTACAAACTAAGTATTTGCAATGATTAATAATGCATTTTCAAAAATACTTGAAAACACTCCTGTGACAACTGATTGATAATTTCCTTCCATTTTACACATTTATAAAGATGAGTATCTTTACAGTTATGTTAGGGTAGTAATTTTAACAGCCTCTCTTGAAATTTTATGGGAACCAATGAGTTAATATTCATAAAGCACATTGTAATTCTGAGTTTAAAGGTGCTTAATTTAAAAATATATGGACTCTAATAAAAAGGTCAGATGTGTAATTTATTGAACTAGAAGCAAGTTCTTCTTTATGTGTAATTAATCATGGGCCTTGTATTGACACGGACTGAAAAACAGTGTGGCTCATTGCAATTCAACCTCCCCAGGATAGTTAAATGAGAGAACAAATTGTTCAAGTAACACCAGCCTAAAGAATACAACGGAACCTAACATAAGCATAAATGTCATAATTGCCATCAATTAATATTCACTGGCTGCCTGCTGAGTGGATAGAACTATGATAAATGTTTTAAGAGTTTTAAAGAGAGGGAGAACATGATGGGTCAACGGCATAGGAAAAAATAAGTTGTAAGATATGATTTTAATAGTTCTAAAATATAGACCCTCTCTCATTTGAAGCAAGCATTGTTCACATGCAACTTCATCCTTTTGTTTAAATTTAATGAATTTTTATTCATTATTTTAAAGAAGAAATATTTGATACAGATGAAAAACCACGTGCAAACATATATAAGCTATAAAGCATAAAATAGATACCACCGCGCATTATTGTCTATTCCTTCCATATATCTTATTTTTATCTCTCACCCAGAAATAAACACTATCCTGAGTTTTTTAGTATGATTCTCTTGATTTTTATAGTTTTAGCACTTTCCCTGCACAGAAAGTTAGTTTATATTTGGGAGAGAGCCATCAAAATGTCATCACACTAAGACTTAATAATTTGTTTCATTTTCTTGTTTCATTAATTCACTACTGAAAAATATTCCCTTAGGTGAGTAGACTTCAGTTTACTTATCAGTTCTCTTCCCTACAAACTACAAATTCAAGTAGTTTGTTTTTAGTATTTTAGTTTTTGTTTGTTTTTAGTATTACAAACTGAGTTTTAGTATTACAAACTGAGCTGCTATGTACATTTTTGTATCTGTCTCCCATGTCTTATGCGCAAGAGCTTCTCCAATTATACATCAAGAATACAACTGCTAATGGGTAGATTTTGTTTTTCATAAGTGGATACACTAAAATATAAATTTCACTTGTTCTATATCCACACCAATACTTGATATTGTTAAGCTTCTTACTTGTTGCCAACCTATACGTGTCCCAACAAAGTTGAGACAATTTTATTTTTGGTTTTTTTAAAACTCTCTTGAGATTCTGTTTCCAGTTTAATTGAATCTATAGATCATTTTTATGGAGAAGTGACAGGATTACATCACTCTATTTAAAATTTTTATAAAGACTTAAAAATGTCATAATATTCTCCATATAGGTCTTCCAAATTATATTACACATTTTAGAATACATTGTTTTTTTTTGTTGATAGTGTAAAAACGTATTTTTAATTGGAGCAAAATGTAATCAATTTTTACATATTGATCTTGTATCTAGTCACTTTGTCAATCTTTCTTATCATTTCTACTAATACATTTGCTATAAAACAATAAGTATATAATAGCAGCTTTGTTTATTCTTTTTAATCCTAATACATTGTATTTCCTTTTCTTACTCTGTTAGCTAGGCTTTCAGTATAATGTTTTGAAGAAGTGAAAATAAGTCATTTTAATCTTTTTTTCCTGATTTTAAAGCAAAGATTCCAAATGTTTCCCAAAATAATGATATCTGCTATAATCTAAACATTTTTTCTATTATATATTTTCTTTAAAAAATCAAGAATGAGTATTGAATTTTAAGAAATAGTCTTTTTCTATATCTATAGAGAGCACTGTGTTATTTTTTCCTCCTTTAGCCAGCTAATGTGGTCAATTTACTTGAAGATAATCTGAAGTTTTACTCTTGGGCTAACCTCAAACTGGTCTTTTTTTATACATTGGTGTATCAGACTGTTATTTTTTTTGGCATTAGCCTCATTTAGTTTTGGTTCCAATTTTATATAGAGCTTATAGACTAGGCTGCCTCTTTACTCTTATTCTCTAAATATTTGCATAAGATTAATTAAAATGATATGTTCCTTGGAAATTTGATAAAACTCATCTACAAAATTCTCCAAAATTCTCCAAAATTATCGCATCAACATTATTTTGCTCCAGAGGTTGCATCCACTAGAATTCTCTGTCCATGAGAAGTCCTGCATTTTATATCTTTTGCCTTGCATGGCAGGTTTTAGTCTTTCCCTTTTTCCAATTTCAAAAGTTCTGAGAAAGGTCTTTAATTGGATCACGTTACCCTCCACTCAACTATGGTTAGGATGACAGGACCTCTAGAAACATGACTGCTCCCATTCTCACATAGAAAATGGCCAAAGTTCTGGGTAGACAGAGGCATTGAACTAGGAAAAATATCTGAATAACAGGAAAAATGCCAGACTCAGAAGAAATATTTTCCTTTTACAAATGGAACTCTGTGTGTAGTAAAGAATTTTCTTTGCTCAAAGAGAAGTCTGACCTTTGCCCTTGATTCCAGGGAGATAATCCCTAAGATCTTAGACATTCTTGCCTGATAAAAGTGTATATATATATATATATATATATATATATATATATATATGAAAGCTTGAGCCACATCAAACAGTCTATGTTAACAATATGATGTATGGTAGGGACTTTGGGTTATGCAGTATCAACTTGACAACCAAAAAACTGGAGAGTAAATTCAGTCACATAGGCAGCCAACCATCCCTATGTGACCAAACACCAATAAATCCTTTGGACACTAAGGCTTATGTGAACTTTCCTATTTGCCAATACTCTGCATATTTTCATACCATTGCTAGGAGGAGTTAACACTATCCCTGACTTCTTTGGGAGAGGACAACTAGAAGCTTCACGTAGAAAACTCTCCTGGACTCAGGTTCACATGTCTCTTCCCTCTGGCTGATTCTAATCTGTGTCCTTTATAAACTATAACTGTGAATTTAACAGCTTTCAGTGAGTTCTGTGAATCCTTTTAGTAAATTATCAAACCTGAGGGTGATCTAGGGAACCCCTGAAGTCTGCAGGTGATGTCAGAAATGAGAGTGGTCTTGTGGACTGTTTCATAACTTTGTTAATGGCAAAAAATGTGTCTGCCTGATGCCCTGTTCTATTAGGTGAAGTGTCCTTTCAGAAAATGCCTTGGTCCCTAATACAAAGAAATTTGTAGCAGGAAGCCCTGGCAAAGCCACTAACATACTCAATTTTCTACATTGCATCTGATCCATGCTTCTATATATGTAAATCAGTACACATATTTTATATCTATGTATGTGAACCTGTATACATCTACACATACATATCAATATAATTGCTTGTTTCATGATCTCTCCTCCTAGACTGTGAACTCCAGAAAGCAATGATCTTGTCTCTTTTAATCATTCACAGAATCTTTATTCATTTACTATTCAAATTTAATGGATTTAGTGATTCATTAATTGATTTAACCATTCTATGAATATTTATTGAGTGTTGGTTATATACCAGGTACTGTTCCACATGCAGTGGGTCCAACAGTAAAGAGTCCCAATTTAGGATGTAGAAAAGAGGGATAAATTTAGGGGTGTGGTTCAGTAGTCAGGAAGGGTCTCATTTATAAGGTGTTGTTTCAGCATTAGCCTGAAGGGCATAAGCAATATATCAGTGCTGAGAGATCGACAAAGCCATGTGAAAACTAGGAGGAAAACATTTTCAAGTGCGGGGCTTGTCAGAATAAGTTCCCAAATGAGGCCAGTGTTTTAAGAGTTGACTGGTAGAGAGGGAGAGAGAAATTATAGAAGGTAATGTTAGGTAAAAATGAGTACAGATCATATAAAGCCCTATGTGTCAGTGGAAGAACTTTGGCTTCGATTCTGAATGAACATAGATTGTCATTCGATGGTTTTGAGCAGAGGAATGTCATTATTGAAGTAACATATTTAAAAAATCACTCTGGCTCCTCTTGAGTACTTATTATGTGAAGGCCAAAGATGAGAATAGAAAGTCCAATTAAGAAACGTATGGAGAAATCCAGGAGAGATATGATGGTGGCTTGGACCATGGTCAAGGTGGTGGTGGCTGTGAGAAGTAAAATGATTCTAGATGGATTCTGAAGGTAGAGCTCACAGAATTTACTGATAAGTTAGATGTTGGGTGAGAGAGAGAAGAGTCAAAGGTGATCCCGAGGCTTGTCTCGAGTAACAGTTAGGATGGAATTATCCTTAACTCAAATGTAGAAGTAGACACAGTTTCAGATTTGTTCTCTTTGAGAAGTAGAGGAGGAAAAGAGAGGAAGTTTAGACATTTCAATGGTGTATCTAAGACAGTAGTAGTTCTAGGTGCTGGTGATACAGTTTAAATATGGCAAGAATAAACAACAAGGACATGAGCTTCATCAAGCTTCAACTGGTTTACTGTTACATCATCATTACCTTGCATAGTGCATTGCTATTAGGTGCTCAATAAATATTCAAGACATGAAGGAACAAGTGTTTTACTATGAACATCTAAAACCTGCCATGATTTTGCCTCTATGGGAGTTGTGCAGCAATCACATTGAAGGATAGGGCCAGGAACTTCCTCAGAATGCAACTCCAGATATACTCATTTCTGACCTCTATCCACTAAGCAACTTGCTTCCTGTAACATGTTTGATTTTGAACAGTAATATTCTTGTGAGTCAGCTAGGATGTTAGCCAGAAGGCAGACCTCCCAGTAAGTAAGCGAGTTAAGTTGAGCATAATTTAATCTAATAGAATACCAGGTGATTTTTGTGTAGAAACAACTCTAATTTTTCCATAATTGATATTCATGTTTTTCTGACAAAAACTGGCCAAGGTCTTTGGCTACTTTTGAAGACCACTTCTGGAAAGAGGAAGTTTGTTTTCCTGTTGCTTTGACAGGAAGAAGCAGATCTACTTCACCAAAATGCAATACCCAATTAGTAGGGCACAAGCTAAAAATGATGGCTAAGCTAGTATACGGTGCTCGTTAAGGTTACGTATTTATATACACAAAAGTATGTGCGTGTTTACATATGTGACTTTACATACTAAGTTTGCAGTGCTAAACAAATCTCTTAAGGGTTGCTGGCAAACCACTTTCACAACACTGATATGGCAGGGGTAACCGCGGGCCATCAGATGAGATCCAGAACCCACCACGCACCAGTTGATGGCACTGAACACATTCTAGTCTTGCTAAGCCTCAGATCTTTATTTCTAAAATGGTAATGCACGTTTAGCTTATGGAGTTATCTCAAACTTTACATGAATTTATATGCACTAGATGCTTTAAAGTGGTTGGTGCATAAAAACATTTACTACATGGTACTTAGTATTGTTAATAAGATTGTGTATGTAATTTTGTATCTTTCTGTTCTGTTTTTTTACTCTTTACTAATCATGCCATATTAATTCTCCATGTGGTTGAATAGTCTTCATAGGTAATATTTAAAATGCTGTTTGCAATATCCCTGGTGTTCAGTTCTTTTGGCATTCAAGGCTGTTTTTAAAAATTAATACACTGGTCTGTTTTTTTTTTTTTTACATTATGTCATCACACTGGCATCTTAAAAATCTGAAATCTGTATCATTATCTTATTCAGATGAAAATCACTGACTCTATGATATGGTTAATGTGAAAGACAAATCAATTACTAATCTATAAGCATAGTTGGTTCTGTGCCAGTGGATCTAAATAGGCAAATGTATTGTGATTTTGCAACTCTTTTCAAGAACAATTCTTAGTCTACTTCAAAGACATTGCAAATAAATGGAATACAAGCATAACAGTATTGAAATTGTTATACAGTTAAGTATGCCTCAAAATTTCCATTTATTCATGATAAAATTTATAAAACGACAAATCAGGAAACTGTTCATTATCCCCAAAACAAAATATACAGCTTGCCATCAATAAAAAGTTTGTAGTGTAGGAAAAAAAACTCTAAAATATTATTTTAAATGATCTTCTTAAAGCAGTCAACTAAGGGTTGTATTACTTGAAGATGAAAGAGAATAAAATTCTTAAAGCTGTCAACTAAGGGTTGTATTGTTTGAAGATAAAAGATTTAGAATAAAATTTGGACTTACTTTATAGCCTGTCTCTGCATCATTCTCTTGACTTGTGTAGAGTCAGAATAAGCTTCTTCAGCAGCAGGGAACAATCTGCACAAAAATATACTCATGAGTTAACATTGACAGTATTGACACACTTTTAAAATATTGCTTTTAAAGAGACATCAAATATTTTGCTTTCGATATTTTATAATCAATTCTTTTTACTTTATATTCTTTTTGGCTCACTGAAAATACTTTATTATGTTAATGAATATTTGAATAGAAAGTATAAGTTTACAATTCTGCTCCATGACTTATAATATAGTTATAATTTATTGTACTTGAAATGTATCATGTATTTAGTCTCATTTTATTTTATGAATTCAAAACTGTTTTTTAATAAATGATTGGGACTTATCTCAGCATCTTGAAATTAACCAAAAAAATACCAAAATATCTATTTTGCTCTACTATTACTATCACTAATTTTATATGACCGTATATGAACATAACAATGACCAGTCGTGGCATGGTTTCTTTAATTATTTCCTTTCTGTTGAGTTTTTAAATTATTTCCAATATTTGAATGCTACAGTCAAATACTTTAGTGCATAAAACTTGTCAACATCTAAGGGTGTTTCTTTCTTTCTTTTTTTTTTTTTTTTTTTTTTTGTTGTATACATGAAGAATGGAACTGCTTAGTCAAAAAGAGAATAATTTGAAGGCTGTTGATAAACACTAAGAAATTGCTCTCCAAATCAGTTTGTTTGTTTTTGTTTTGTTTGTTTGTTTAACTAATTAACAATTGCAGAGAATTTGCAGGAGTAGGCCACCTGTGTCAAGGCATTCTAGGCATTGTTGCTATAACAATGTTCCCATAATAGACTTTCATAGTGGGCAGCAATGAGTAAGCCTAGGATAGGACTAAAAATTACTTATCTATAGCTGCACTAGTCAAGGTTTGCCCCTGAGGGAACTTACTGCCTAACGTGGTGCATTCTACATTAAAACAACACAGAGGCAAACCACATAAGAATCAAAATAGAGAAATAAGGTCAAGGGGACATAGAGAATGAGGAAATTAAATTCTGTTAACAATCAGAAAGCGCACAGGAAACGGTGGCCCTCGTTACACCTGTGCACTCATAATGTGGAAAGACTTTTAGATTATTCTTACTTTGTTCCTTATTAGACCTTTAGATTGAGTCTCTATTTTGTTTCTAACTGAAAAATGTACTTCAAATTTTTCTTCATGTTCTCCCCCAAATTTATTTTTTGATCAATCATATCAATATCAACACATTTCTAAGATATTATGAATTGTAAAATAAAAGATCATGCGAAATCAATGTTGATATATAGCAAAAGACAATGTGCTTGATAAAAACTGCAAAGAGACTTCTTGTAAAGATTTAAATGTTATCTTTTTTTTTTTTTTGCTTTTCTATGAAAAACCAGTAAGCTAACATTATCTAATAATTGCATTTGAGAGGAAAACCAGAACTGACAATTTTACTGATAAAGCTATTATTTCTAAGTATTTCACTTAAGATGTCAACTACTTAGAAACCAAAAGTCTTTATCAATAAGCCACATTTGCTTCACTCAAAGCTGAGGATTGTGTTACAAAAACACTGTGTGATAGTTATAAATTAATAAAAATTCCCATTATCACTTACAGCATGCTGGGATGCTTTTTTCATGTTACTCTGATAAATAACATCTTATTTTTTAATGACTGTCTTCATAATCTATAAAAGGCACCGTGTCAACTCTCTAGAAATGTTTCAGCAACCCTCTGATTGAACAAAATCCTTATGGATTTCTTTGAAATCTTGAAGGTTTGTCATTATTTTTAATAGACTAAGCGGAACACTCAAAGGATAAAGTCACAAACAGTTAAATCAGTTGGATCTGGATTCGCTACACTGAGGGACGTTCATGTACCATTCACGTTTTAATCAAGGAGGATCTCTTTAATTTAATTTACAATTTGCCAACATGCTCTAAGAATTAGGATGAAGAGAGATATAACAGTGAAGTGAAAATCCCATAATAAATATTGAGAAAACACTTATTTTCCCTATCTGTTTCAATTTCTGGACTCAACAAATTGGTGAAAAAAAATAATATGAAAATAAAGATTCTAATTTTGAGTATTTCTGTTGTACTTCGGTATGAAAAGAAGTACTTTTAAAGTTGCTATATTTGTGTCAATACAAACATATATACACAGATACATATACGTGTGTATACGTATGTATACCAGAGATTAGAGAATTAAATACACATATACACACATACACATATTCATATGTGTATTTAATTCTCTAACTTCTGGTTCAGGGCCCCCTGTCTTATCCTAAATGTTACTTCCTGCCAGAACCTCTGACTTCCTTTGCTGACAGTCTCTGATCATCACCAACGAAGAGTCAAAAACAAAATAGGTGGAGGCCCACCATTATGTTGGTGCAAAGAATACACTTGCAGACTGCCCTGGTAGCCCTGACTTCGTCCTGGTGTATCAAAACTGTCCTCATCTCCAGCTCTCTCAAATCCATCATCGATAGTTTTGAAAACATTATCAATTGGGATTACATCTATTTTTACTTAAGAGTAAATCCCAAAACAACACTGGCTCACATAAGAGAGGAGGTTATTTTTCTCACATTAAGGACTAGGAGTAGCCAATTTTGCCAGTTCTGGAGGTAGCTTTGGCTCCACAGTCCTCTGGGATGACCCTGGTTCACCACTCTACCATCACCAGGCTGCAGCTCTTTCTCCTAGCCCAAGATAACTGCTAGAGTTCTGATTTTGACCACAAGATTAAGCAACAGGATAGAAGTGAGGAGGAAAAAATTAGTCTATTTAAAGAAAGTTTCTAAAAGCAAAATCCAAAGCTGTGCTGATACTTCAATAGTCAGAACTTAGTCTCAGCAGCCTCAGTTGCAAAAGAACTTAAGAAACGCAATTTTTATTTTGGTGGTCCAAGTTCACAGCCTCAAGTACAGGGTACCATTGTTGGGAAAGATGGAAAAAAAAATATCTGTTAGGGAAGCAACCAGCAATCCCTGCCACACCCTCATGACAGTCTACAATCTTCGTACAACTACTGACAATTGTTTCTTTGGAGTAAGTGTTTGCTTTATCCTTGCTTGACTGAAGCATTATTGAAGTCAATAACATGTCATGTCAAGTTTTGTGCTATGAAAATCAGGACTGCCTAAAAGTTAACCTGAGAATTCATTTTGGGTTGCCTAGCAAGAGATCTTAAATTAGAGATTCTCTTTCTCCCAGGAGAAGGCGATTTTCTTTCCCACGCCAGCTGCCAATAGGAGTTAACAACCTCTGAAAACCCCTACAGTCTCTGATGTTAGCTAGTTATTACCTAAATTCAGGTTACTTGGCTCCCAGGAGTCTGCTACCCTCTGAAAAAGCTACTTTCTTAGGGTTACTTATAAGAGGGGAGAACAAAGGTCCAAGTCTGCTTTACTAGAATCCAAACTCCCACGGTGTGTCCTGCAAAGCACCTATCTAGGTAAATTCACAAGCCCATGTTTGACAATAAACAAGATGGCATACATCCTCTCCATGAGGAGAGAGCTACTGGTCCAGGCCCCTCCTCTGTACATGAAGTACAAATGTGCCTTCCAGTGGAGAGGGCCCTGTTTTCCTTGGTGGGATGAGTAGGACAACGATTCTGTCAGTCATAGAGGAAGAAATTATCAGTTAATTTGTTTGACAGGAAGTCTGAATTTTGATATCAGATGTTGACAAGAGTTGTCTGGGCAAGTACCTGGGTACCTTGTGGCCCTGTGGGAAGCCAGGTTAGATACTGATGAAGATAGTAGAGGGGAATCTTCAAGTCCCAGCTTGTTCATTGTCCAGGAAACCCAGAATTAGCCTGTAGGATGATTTAGGAATATTTCTTCTTCTCACGGTATAATTTTGAATCTCCAGGGTCACAGAGAATATGATAAAAACAAGCACTTGGTAATGTTGCCTGGAGAATTAATGAATGAATAGAGGATATCTAGTGTTATACATGAAAACGACATTGAGAAATACATTAATATCTAAATTATTTGTTATTTTCATTAAATAAGGGGAAAGTCACCTTTATGTAGATACTGCTCACCTGTCACTTATGTGTTTTCTCAAGAAAGGTCTAAGCTTTCTATGATGCTACCAAGGGACCTACGGGAGTAACGCAAAGAACTTTTGTCTTAGGAATTGCTCAACATAATGGAACAAGCTTCCATTCTGTTATTTTTAACTTCCTGTTTCTTTCGATCTGATTCCAATCATCTAATTAGAATAGTTTCTTTTAGTCATAAAAGAAAAAAATATATATTTATTATAAAACAATATCTCTCAGAATTAGAGAGACAAATAGGTCATTGCAGCCAGTTTGAAGACACATGAAAAAGAGGAAAACCAGGCATGGCCCCCCTGTTCTGATGTGAAGATCAGGCCAAGAAGACAAAGCAATGCCTTTGGCTTTAGGAGATAAAGAGGCTTGATATCCCTTGGGCATATGAAGCCACTGGAAGCCAATAAGGGTGGAACTGTGATAAATATGAACCAGAGCACCGTTCTCTAGATACAGCAGGGCACTTCCAAAATATATCCTACTCTTTAGTTCCTGGTATCATAGTTCATTATTGAACACATTACATGGACTATTGCTTTCGTTGGGTAATATTTGGAGATGATTCGGTGCTAGAGTGATATGACATTCTCGTAACAGATTACTGAGTTGAGAGATAATATACATTAAAAGTTACATCTGGGCAAGTTATTTTACCATAGCTACATTTCCTCAGTGCTATGTAGCACTCAGCATTAACCAGGAAGCTAGGTTTTAAAGATTCTGATAAGAATAGATTATTTTGACCCGATGTCTCTCAGTAAATTTTTTGCACAAAGTATCGCACTTTAAATTCAAGGATAACTCTTTGTTAGTCTCAAGCATTTTATGATGACAGAGCTGTAAAATTAATCCATTTTGTTGACAGCCTTATAAGTCCTTTAGGAAAAAATAAAACAAAAAGCAAAAGCCATTCTATTGGCAAGGATAGTAGGGAAATGGAACAAAATTAGTATATTTGCAGGACAACCTCTAAGACCATAATCATATGGTTCCTCTCAAATGCTATAGTAATGGACCACTGAACAATGTAAACAAGACATATCACTTAAAAATTGTACACATCAACCTTAACAATCTTAGAACTGAAAGTATAAACAACGCATATTAATTTCAGCCTTCAAAAACTAAAAGAAAGCAGTCAACAGAGGATTCACAATTTTAAAGTGATATGCAGTATATAAAGTTTTCAAAGTACTTTCTTATAAGTACAAATAAAACTTTATTCTCACAAATATGAGGGGACTGAGGGACATATTTAGAAGATACATTGCTAATGATAAAATACTAAAATAATTAAATATAAAATGAAGAATAATTATAAAAAAGAAATCTGGTCAATAGTAGAAAATAATGTAATAGAAATAAAATAAAAACTACTTAAGACAGTGTTGATTATGTACCTTTTCTTTTTTAAGAGAGGAAGTGCCTACATAAAGGAAAATGGTAACTACTTACATTGGAACCTTATTTTTATCTTCTGATCTAATTAGACAAAATGAGAAAACACATTAAAATAAAATCCCAACTTCAAGATTAAAGGGTCATTTATGTTGATAATAATTTAACTGCAACTTCTATCTTTCACAGCCAAGCAATTTCACACCTAAACAATGTTATTACAATTATACTTTAGAGTTCTTTTCATTTACAATTTTCATTGTAAATATATATATTTATATAAGGAAAGTTACTTATAGATAACCTGAATATCTCCTAATGAAAAACACCCCTCTTCATTTATCCAGTGTTCTGGGCTCAGTAACTACCTTTGTCACAAAAATAAGATAATGTGAAAATTTTCTGCATATCATTATTCTTCATGCCTTAGCTAACTTTGTTTACATTTCACAAACAAGATTCACTTTCAAAAGACATTATTTCAGATAATTTTTTTTAGATTTTATTTATTCATTCATGAGAGACACAGAGAGAGGCAGAGACACAGGCAGGTGGAGAAGCAGGCTCCATGCAGGGAGCCTGATGTGGGACTCTATCCCAGGACCCCAGGATCATGCCCTAAGCCAAAGGCAGACACTCAAATGCTGAGCCACCCAGGTGTCCCACGAGAAGTTAATTCATAGAAAGGAATGTTTAGGGCACCTGGGTGGCTGAGTAGGTTAAGCTTCAGCCTTCAGCTCAGGTCATGATCCCAGAATCCTAAGATGGAGCCCAGGGCTTCTTGCTCAGACAGAAGTCTTCTTCTCTCTCTCTCCCTCTGTCCCTCCTCCTGCTCATGCTCTCTCTCTCTCTCTTCTTTCCTCTCTCTCTCAAATAAATAAATAATCTTAAAAAGAGAAATATGTTTAGAATTACCACCAAAACCAATCATCATTCTAGATTTTCATCATTTTCTTATAAGTCACTGGGTAAAACAGCTGTGTCTATGAAATTTCATATGACAAAGAAATCTATTTTTATTATTCAAAAATCTGATTATGTTATTAGAAAGAGTTGTGGTAGTATTTGGCTTAATTAAATTTAGAAAATTAACAACTCTTTAAGTATTTGGGGGTGTCTGGCTGGCTCAGTCCATAAATCTTGCAATTTTTGATCTCAGGGTTGGAAGTTTGAGTTCCAGATTGGATGTAGAGATTACTTAAAACAATAAAGTCTTTAGAAAAGTAAAGAATTTGGGAAGAGAAAGTAGTGCAACTGGTTTGCGAATAATTTTTAAGATACATATAAGAACCAAACACTATTTCTTAGCTCTTGTTAAACAATGTTAATTCATAAGTTGTGTATCAATGATACCTTTTTGTCATCATGACTCTAAGGGGAATAAATGATTACCTCTAGATTTGCCTAATTATTTCTGTTTAGGCAAAATTATATTAGCAATTGGTTGAAGATAGTATTATTCATATTCACTTATGGTTACAGACAGAAAAAATGGTGAAAACTCATGACCTGCTCTGCACCTTTAATAAAAAAGTTCTAAAAATGACATAAATTCAAATAATTATAAGCTAGTGAATTTTATTTAGAGTTTGAAATAGCTCTCTATTTTTAAGCCAATCCTTTCTCATAGAAGGCTATTAATAAAACAGATTATAATAAGAAAATTAAATCTTGTCTGAGATTAAAGATTTGTGACAAAGTAGAAAGTAAAGAGTAAGAATAAAAAGATAATTCTCAAAGTGGTAGGAAGTTAATAATGATGTTCCCCGGAGATTTGAACAAGAGACTTGTATCTTCAATATGCGTATTAATAATAATGGATGATCATGAATAACAAGCAGCTAAAATATGCTGACAGTACATAATTACAATATTTAATTTTCCTAAAAAAATTTGAGCCATTGTGGAGAATTGTAAAAAGGCATAATAAACTAGTGATTGAAGAACATAAAGTATGTGAAGTATGATACATTACATGCCTAAAGAAATAATTTAAATTACTTACACATCCTGATGGATTCTGTAACTTCTTAGGATCTTAATTTGAACAACCCAGTGAAGAAGAGCAATCAACTATGATTAAATCAATACTACAACATGTTAAAAGCATAGCTAAAAAGTGTAGCAATGTTAAATAGAAGATGATTTTAGCATGGTTTCTACTTTAGAAGTGCCACCCTTTTTTAAAAAAATATAGTGTCAGTTTAATATTTTTGTAACATGGAAAAGGTCCAAAGGAAAATTTATTAATAAAATATTTAGAGGTCAGTTATAAGGCAAACAATTAGTATAATACACATGCTTTCTTTTTTTTTAATGTATCAATGCCTTGCTCAAAAATATCAGTTCCAGGGATCCCTGGGTGGCGCAGTGTTTTGGCGCTTGCCTTTGGCCCAGGGCGCGATCCTGGAGACCCGGGTCGAATCCCACATCAGGCTCCTGGTGCATAGAGCCTGCTTCTCCCTCTGCCTATGTCTCTGCCTCTCTCTCTCTCTCTCTGTGACTATCATAAATAAATAAAAATTAAAAAAAAAAATATCAGTTCCAAAGTGTTGGAGGTAATTTATAAATTTATAAATCTTTAATAATAGGAATTATAGGAGAGAAAGAATCATAAAAAAAACACCAGGGACATTTGCAAATATTAAACAGAATAATTGAAGGATTTAGTGAGTTTTCTGAAGGTCACAAAACAATCGAATGACCAGGCTGAGATCTCCTCCCTTCTAGTCAACGTTGAAAATTACCAGATGCTCTTTGCATCCTCTTCCACTAAAAAAATTAGTAGTATAAAGCCAGTCAAGCATTGCTATTCATAGCTTTAGAAACTCAATTTTTAAATTGTTCTTTTAAACTCTAACTTGTGTTTTCTAATTACGGGGTTAAGTTATTAAAAATGCCTACATGGAAATGCACATTAAACCATTAAAATAAAAAAAACACAAAAGCAAAAACAAAAATAATAAAATAAAGCATTAAAATTATTATTTGATATAAAATGTTGACAGACAATAAATAGACTCAGTACATATTAGAAAGACGCAGGTTTCCAGATAGCTAAGTTTGAAAATTATAGCATCTCCATACCAAATACTTAATATTATCAGATGAATAGGAGACAAAAAGCCAGAGTTTCCTACTGTTTGAGAACCATTAATTACAAATGACTAAGGGTTTTCCTGGCATTTCTTTAAATAAAAATTCAAGATATTTAGATTATATTGCAATAACATGAAATGTACCTGGAAATCTTTTGAGGTAAACAATTTCTACCTGATCTCCAAAAATAAAGATTTCCATCTGTGATAAATTTTACTGTGCATTGTTCTAGAAATTTATGAATTTATTCATTCATTTAATGAGCACGTATGCCTATCATTCTTAAATTACCCTCTGAGGTGTCATGGAGGGAAGGAAAGAAAATAGCAAAACTACATTTCTTACCTTCAAGTTCTAAGATACGAGGCTAAGAAACCTTATCAGAGAAGTCCACCTTGTGGAAACTCAATCCTTACCCATTCAGTGGAAACTGATGTCTCATTTTGATAAAGCTTTTCTTGGTTTCAATATTGCAAATGTTGCCATTGGATTACTCTTCCCATCCTTACGCATAACTCAATTTTCTGCTTTTCACCTTTCTACAATTCTTTTTTGTCAAGCATATGTTGTTAATGCTGGGACTAAAAAAGTAACCGGAGGTGGGCAAATGGGGGCAATCTGCTTGGTACATTGTAATCCTATTGAGAAGCCTATGGGAACAGAGATGATTCGAAAGAATGGGGGAACTACTTAAATTAACAAAATGGCGACAAAGTCTCCTTAAGTTGAGAAAGTCAAATGACATTTAAAGATGATATTTGGCATATGGTCACAGAGCTGGTCAAACACTTAGAACCCAATTACACTACTAACACTCAGGGAAGGGATTAGGAAATCTCACAGAGACCTCATGAAGGAGGTCCAAGAGCAGCACACGTTCTTTGTGCCAGGCTCTGTGAGCATCATAAATACATCCTTGGAGAAGACCTTTATTTCAGTTGTGCACTTATTTTCTGTATTTTGATGTGTCGAGTATTAAAAAGTATGGAATGCCTGACAGTTCTCACATATATATGAATGATCTTAGCAACTGTGATCTAATGTGGCCTGCACAGTTATTTCATGTTATAATGGGTGAGCTCTTCCCCAGAGAGGTTAAGGAATCCATTGATGATAGAAGTTAGAGTTAAACCCAGGTCTTAGTGAATACTTTTTTTGTTTTAAGATTTCATTTCTTGATTCATTCCTGAGAGACACAAAAAGAGAGGCAGAGACACAGGAAGAGGGAGAAGCAGGCTCCCTGCAGGGAGCTCAAGGCAGGACTTGATCCCAGGACCTGGGGATCATGACCTGAGCCAAAGGCAGATGCTCAACCCCTGAGCCATCTGGGTGCCCCTAATGATACTTTTCATTGCAAACTTTAACTTGACCAAGGACCTTTCAAGGAAATTCCATTTAATTTGGCACCTTATGGACAAACCCAAGATGGAGCTAATGATGAATGAGGGTTCATACTAATTAATGTTTTAAGACCAATCGGTAGGCAGCTCAAAATGACTTGACTTCCATGTGTTATATTTAGGCCAAAATCAAGTTCTAAGTGATTGTTACATTTTTAAAAGTCAGACATGGCTCAGTCGTATCCAAGTGAAGGTAATTGATAACATTTTAAACTCAAAGTCTACATTTCCTCCAGATCCTTCTTTAAAATATGCTTTTCTCTCACAATTAAAATATTTGGGTTGAAAATTATAAATGTGTTTATTTTTTCAGTAAAGACAATGGGTCGAAATTACCCAATTACACGTATCCCCTAAGAGAACAGACTATTTAGAATAAGTTTTGAAGTAATTTTGATTTTTACAAAGAACAATCTTCAACTGTATCATTAAACATTTTGTGCTTACCCTCAAGCTCTCCTGTATTTTCTTGATAGAAACAGGTGAAAAAAACTTTCCTTTTTATAAAAGTGCGCAAGCAAAAGGAAAATTTGGAAAATATTTTTAATTGAATTTTAACTCACTTTTGTTAGTCTTAGAACAGAAGAATAACATATATATTTTTTAAGTCGCCTATCTTCTAACATCCTAAGCTTAAAGAATAAGCATGTGTGGCTGATATATGATGTAAACTATTTTAAGGTAATGATTTCAAAGTGAATACTGTGTTTCAGCTTATAATCTGTCTCAGAAAATGACGTATTTTTATTATTTTTATAGTTATGCCTTTTGAATGCTGAGTCTGTTCAATGACTCCTCCATACAATGAATAGATGCCATGACTATGGGAAAACCAGCTTCATAAATGGAATCAGGTCATTGGAACACCTCGAATTTTATATTATAAGACTGAGCCCATTACTTTATTCTCTTCAAAGCCTAGCTTTCCTATTTTTTTTTTTTTTTTTGTGAATGGCCCCAACCTTCCTCTACTCATACAACTTGAAAACCTTTACACTCCCTGTCTCAAACATAGCTCTCAACCTGAGCAAGTCAATCAGACATCAATTTGTCTTTAATCCTTTCTTGGACTCTGTCCCCCCTTTTTTTTTCATCCAAGTACCCCTACCTTTGTTCAAACATGTGTAGTCTATTTCCTGAACTATTCTGGCTTCCCTGTCTTTGATGTCTCCTTCATATCCTTCATTCAGACTGCTGCCAGAGGTTTTTTTTTTCACTGAATCACTGTCTAGATTTTTTTTTTTAAGTAATCTTTAAAAGAAAACGAATTAACAACAGAATGAAATCCCAAACTTATTTTTCATGGCATTTAGGGTATTTAAATCCCCTTTAGGACTCCCTGAAGAGGAATAGCTGGGTAACTGGTGAGTCTTCGCCTTTGACAGGCTTCTGAGCATAGCATGGCTGGGAGCACTGGCTGGGGCAAAACAGATGGGTTTGAGCTCAATGTTCTATCCCTGGGACTTGGGTCCTTGGGACCAGACTGGGTCATCGCCCCACTGAGGGCCATGGCTTGTTGGTCTTGTTGCAGAGAGTGCAGCCTCTCTGCAAAGTAGATTCTCAGTAGGTGTTTGCTGAATTAAACCGAATGCCCAGGAGACATCAAAAAAGCTGTGCCCAGCTGCTGACAGGGAAAAGGGCTTGTCCTGATGGCACAGACATCGGTCATTCCTCTCCTTTAAGTCAACTTTACTGACTGTTTGATGAGTGTGGACCAAGGCGTGCCCTTCTGAAACTTGGCTTCTCCCTGGTCGGGTGGAGCGCACACCGGCCCGCGCCCAGGGGCGCCCCCAAAGCCCAGGTCCCGCAAGGTGAGGCCCCGCCCTCTGCTGGGAGCCGGGGCGCAGCGCCTCGCGGCCCCGGGGCCTGAAGCGCGTCGGCAAGTAAAGGAGCAGCGAGTGCGGGAGTGGGGGCCCCGGACGCCCCCGGACGCAGGTGTGGGCCCCGGACGCCCCCGGACGCAGGTGTGGGCCCCGGGCGCCCCCGCACGCAGGTGTGGGCCCCGCACGCAGGTGTGGGCCCCGGGGGCCTGCAGCGCGCCCGCCGCCAGGTCGAGGCTCCCTCCCCCGGGGTCCGCGCGGCCGGGACGGGCGTGACCCGACGGCCCTGGCCCGCGCCCCCGCGGCGAGGCCGGAAGGGTCCGGAGGAAGCGGCGTCACCGGGACGAGCGGGGCCGGGCCGCCAGCCCGTCGGGCCCAGCCGCCGCCGCCGCCGCACTCGCGCCCCCGCAGCCCCGCGGCCCCGCCAATGACACTCCTCCCGCTCCTAGGTGAGTCCCCCGGGCCGCGCTCTTCGGGCGGGGGGGGCGGGGGGCTCCAGGGGGCTCCAGGGGGCTCCAGGGGGCTCCAGGACGGTGCTCCCGGGACTGCGGCGCTGCAGCTCGGCATTCAGGGCCCCGGGGACTGGAGTCCGGAGTCCCGGAGTCCCCAGAGTCCCCAGAGTCCCGGAGTCCCCAGAGTCCCCAGAGTCCCCAGAGTCCCCAGAGTCCCCGGAGTCCCCAGAGTCCCCGGAGTCCCCAGAGTCCCCAGAGTCCCCGGAGTCCCCAGAGTCCCCGGAGTCCCCAGAGTCCCCGGAGTCCCCAGAGTCCCGGAGTCCCCAGAGTCCCCGGAGTCCCCAGAGTCCCCGGAGTCCCCAGAGTCCCCAGAGTCCCCGGAGTCCCCAGAGTCCCCGGAGTCCCCAGAGTCCCCGGAGTCCCCAGAGTCCCCGGAGTCCCCAGAGTCCCCAGAGTCCCCGGAGTCCCCAGAGTCCCCGGAGTCCCCGGAGTCCCCAGAGTCCCCAGAGTCCCCAGAGTCCCCAGAGTCCCCGGAGTCCCCAGAGTCCCCGGAGTCCCCAGAGTCCCCGGAGTCCCCGGAGTCCCCAGAGTCCCCAGAGTCCCCAGAGTCCCCGGAGTCCCCGGAGTCCCCAGAGTCCCCGGAGTCCCCAGAGTCCCCGGAGTCCCCGGAGTCCCCGGAGTCCCCAGAGTCCCCAGAGTCCCCAGAGTCCCGGAGTCCCCAGAGTCCCCAGAGTCCCCGGAGTCCCCGGAGTCCCCAGAGTCCCCGGAGTCCCCGGAGTCCCCAGAGTCCCCAGAGTCCCCGGAGTCCCCGGAGTCCCCAGAGTCCCCGGAGTCCCCGGAGTCCCCGGAGTCCCCAGAGTCCCCAGAGCCCCCAGAGTCCCGGAGTCCCCAGAGTCCCCAGAGTCCCCGGAGTCCCCGGAGTCCCCGGAGTCCCCGGAGTCCCCAGAGTCCCCAGAGTCCCCAGAGTCCCGGAGTCCCCAGAGTCCCCAGAGTCCCCAGAGTCCCGGAGTCCCCAGAGTCCCCAGAGTCCCGGAGTCCCCAGAGTCCCCAAAGCACCCGGAGTCCCCGGAGTCCCCAGAGTCCCCAGAGTCCCCGGAGTCCCCGGAGTCCCCAGAGTCCCCAGAGTCCCCAGAGTCCCGGAGTCCCCAGAGTCCCCGGAGTCCCCAGAGTCCCCAGAGTCCCGGAGTCCCCAGAGTCCCCAGAGTCCCCAGAGTCCCCAATGTCCCCGGAGTCCCCAGAGTCCCTGGAGCCCCCAGAGTCCCCAAAGTCTGCAACGTCCCCAGAGCCCCCAAAGTCCCGGAGTCCCCAGAGTCCCAGAGTCCCCAGAGTCCCCAACGTCCCCGGAGTCCCCAGAGTCCCCAGAGTCCCCAGAGTCCCGGAGTCCCCGGAGTCCCCAGAGTCCCCAGAGTCCCCAGAGTCCCCGGAGTCCCCAGAGTCCCCAGAGTCCCCAGAGTCCCGGAGTCCCCGGAGTCCCCGGAGTCCCCAGAGTCCCCAGAGTCCCCAGAGTCCCGGAGTCCCCAGAGTCCCCAGAGTCCCGGAGTCCCCAGAGTCCCCAGAGTCCCCAGAGTCCCGGAGTCCCCAGAGTCCCCGGAGTCCCCAGAGTCCCCAGAGTCCCGGAGTCCCCAGAGTCCCCAGAGTCCCCAGAGTCCCCAATGTCCCCGGAGTCCCCAGAGTCCCTGGAGCCCCCAGAGTCCCCAAAGTCTGCAACGTCCCCAGAGCCCCCAAAGTCCCGGAGTCCCCAGAGTCCCAGAGTCCCCAGAGTCCCCAACGTCCCCGGAGTCCCCAGAGTCCCGAAGTCCCCAAAGTCCCCGGAGTCCCCAGAGTCCCCAGAGTCCCCAAAGTCCCCGGAGTCCCCAAAGTCTGCAAAGTCCCCGGAGTCCCCAAAGTCCCCAAAGTCCCCAGAGTCCCCAATGTCCCCAGAGTCCCCAAAGTCCCCAGAGTCCCCAGTGTCCCCAGAGTCCTCAGAGTCCCCAAAGTCCCTGGAGTCCCCAGAGTCCCCAGAGTCACAAAGCCCCCAAAGTCCCCAAAATCTCAGACATGGACTTTGTTTTTTTCTTTGTTTTCTGATCTCCCTTCAAGAAATCTGGGAAACCCAAACCAGTGACACTTGCGGGAGGTTTCCTGGCATTCTAAGGGGACAGCCAGCCCAGACGGGGGTGCCTTTCAGGTACCTTTTTGATGATGCTGTGCAGAAGGATAAATCCCTTCTGTGAAGCTGAATTAATCCTGGTTTCGACAGTCTACACAGCCCTGTGTGACTCCGGGATCCCCAATGGAAGGGGTAGCAATGTCTGGTGACCAGATGAGGACAGTTTATGTGTCATGAGTGTTTTGCGAACCTTTAACTTGCAGGATTCCTGGCTGTCCTTCCTCGAGAAGGCCCAGAACAACAGTAAAAAACAATCGGCCCACGCTTTTCCTTGTCTTTTCCTAAGAGTCCAGCTTCATTTCCAATGACTGAAACTCAGTCGGGTTCTCCCTTCTGCTTCATTGTGTTGGTCGCATCTGTGTCGGTGTTCATTTCCCAAAGATGGGTCTTTGACCAACACAGAGTTTACCTTGAATTCCCCTAGTGAAAGAAAACGTAGTTTACGTTTTATGATGGGAAATGCAGAATGTATTTATTTATTTATTTATTTTTAATTTTTATTTACTTATGATAGTCACAGAGAGAGAGAGAGAGGCAGAGACACAGGCAGAGGGAGGAGCAGGCTCCATGCACAGGGAGCCCGATGTGGGATTCGATCCCTGGTCTCCAGGATCGCGCCCTGGGCCAAAGGCAGGCGCCAAACCACTGCGCCACCCAGGGATCCCGGAAATGCAGAATTTAAAAAGAACATTGGAATACAGAAAAAAATAATAGTAATGATTGCATTTTGTCCTCCTGGATGTGATGGTATGTTGCTCCTCATCTTAAAATTACACAGATTTGAGTTTGAAAAGACCCCACCAATCAATTCATCTTGATTTCTTCGCAGAATCATTCCCAGAGGAGGAAAATTGCCATATAACCATGCAGTTCCCTCTAAATATATCTCACCTCAGAGTGAAGAGGCCAGTGATCTAGGAATGCTGTTTTCTTTCTAGAGCTCGGTTGTTTATTACATTATAGCTTTGTTGAGATTTATTTGATAAGCACAGATTGAAGAAAGTGCTAATATTTTTGCCTACTTGCTCCGGTGCTGTTATTTAGCTAAATACTCCCTTGGGAAATTCTCATAATCCATTTATCTAGAAAGAAAGAAGGGTTCTTGTGTTATGTAGGCTAACTCAACAATGGGAAGGGGAACTTTTTCTTTCTTTTTTCTTTTTCCTTTTTTTTTTTTTTTTGAAAAGATATATTTCTCTGTTTTCCTTAGTGGGCTTTTCCATTTTGCTAAATTGTTCCTACGCTCAAAATTGCACCAAGACACCTTGCCTTCCGAATGCAAAATGTGAAGTACGGAATGGAGTTGAAGCCTGTTACTGTAACATGGGATTTTCAGGAAATGGTGTCACGATTTGTGAAGGTAAACACTCTTTATTGTTTTCCTCTTTTGGATTGTTTTGTAAGATTAAATTCTGATGTGATTGCTTTTTCCTTGTCCAGAAATTGTTTTGCATTAAACTATCTGATTTCAGGGTTTTGATTTAAAACAAATAGCTTAATTAACTCAACAATAAGCTTGAACTTCCCACCTGAGCATTTATATTCTATGACTGATTTTTGAGGAGTCTGTGTATATCTTATTTTTGTGTAACTATTAAAGAATGTCCTTGAACTGAAGCTGGAAAACGGAGCTGCAGAGAGCAGAGTCAGTACATTCTGGAACAAAAGAACAGAGAATTCATCAAGTCTAGGCTATACTGCTATGTTGCCTTCAGGGACCTTCTTTAGTACGACTTCCTAAATCTGAGGACAGTATTAAGAGATTCAAGGGTTTTGCCTATAGACCTGCATGATACCTTGGGGGGGGGGGGGATTTTTAAAATATATTCTTTTCCAAAAAAGTAGATCTCATTTACAGAACTTGAGGCTACAGTCCAGAGCAACAACAGTAGAAAAGGTCCTGGCAGGGTTCAGTTTAGCTCACTGATTTGATAAACAGAACGCTATCTGACAATCACGTCTCCGTCATTTCTTATCTGTGGTTTCCACTGCCACTCTTCCTCTTCCCTCAAGCCTCACTCTGTCCTTATTCTCTTTCATTTTTAGTAGAATCTCAGTTTTAACTGGGTCAATGGAAAAATATTCTGTGTAGCAGAGAGAGAAAGAAGGAAAAAAAAAAAAAAGAAAATAGTTCCAAGTCATATAAATTAGTTTTAAAATATAATTAAATGACAAGTTCAAATTAGAACTGTGTGGTTTTATACTCCTAAATGTATTTAAGATAACATGGACTTTTTGTAATTAAGCCAGGATATTGTACATTGTTAATATTGCATGTGTTTGCTTATAGCGTAAACAAGTTGTATCTCGTGATTCAATTTGATAGGCTCTTAAAAAAGATTAAATATGCAGTACATAGTAAGACTAAACCTCATCATAATTAGTTTAATGTTTAAAAAATGTAGAGCACAGCTACAGTTGCTTAATGGTGCATTAGATCAGGCGTTTCTGCTTGTACATACAGCCGGGATTTGTAATATACTATTCTACAAGCACTACAAAATTCTATCTATAAATAATCTTAGATTTTTATTGTGTATTTAATTTAATGGCATTATGGCAAGTTGAATGTCGAGTGACCTTCAAAATATTGCATCAAACATATTAGTGTGCTTTTCCGCTAATCATTACAAATTGTACCATAATGCTCGAAAATGGTGTTGCCTTTTTGTTATTTAGATACTTTTCAACTGTCATGATTACCGTCATTAACATCAATAATTTTTCACAATTTGGACCTTCAGCAGCTAAATAGATTATAATCATCTTTTTAATGATTTTTTTAAACACATCTCCCATTATCCAGGGCACTTTTTTTTTTTTTTTTTGTTTCCCCTGCTAAGTCAATAGTCAGCTGAAGGGCAGAAAATACTTTCTGTTAAAAAAAAAAAAAATACTTCAAGATCTTTTGGCCTGTGATTTCTTCTCACACAGAACACAATTTGTAACAGCATTTTTTTTCTTTTCAAGTTCTTTTTAAGTCCCTTATTTAAAGAATGCTATAATTCACACTATATGATGTTTATAATGTCCCCTTTATTTTTTATTTTTATTTTTTTATAATGTCCCCTTTAAAACTGTTCAAACAGTGGTTCTCACCTTTGTCACCTTTTCTGAATCCACTGATAAATTTTTGACATTTTTCTCCATAAGCATATTTGATATGCTTTTTAGAATTAAAATATTGTGTTCTCAACTGCTGAATAGTCTAGGTTATGTATTTGGTGTGAAGAGTCTTGGCTTTCTTCATCTTTTCGTACCGTTCTTTAAAATTGGTATTAGGTCAATAATAACCAGACTGCACTTTTGTTACCCAGGATGCCTACTTCTTTTTTTTTTTTTTTTAAGATTTTATTTATCAATGAGAGACACAGAGAGAGAGAGAGAGAGAGAGAGAGGCAGAGACACAGGCAGAGGGAGAAGCAGGCTCCACGCAGGGAACCTGATGTGGGACTCAATCCCAGGACACCAGGATCACGCCCTGGACCAAAGGCAGGCGCTAAACCGCTGAGCCACCCAGAGATCCCCAGGATGTCTACTTCTTGAGAAATAAAAGTTAGTTTCTTTTTGGTATCATTACCATCATCTTCCCCACCTCCATCAAATTTGGCTCCCTCAGAGACCTGCCAAGTAAATGCTATAGTAATAACCAGACCTCACTAAATGTACTCTGTTCCAAGAGCTAGTTTTGAACAAGTCATTTAGAATTTCAATAACCTGGTCCCAGAGAAACAAGTTTTAGTAATAGTGACTTTATTTCATTTAATTATCTTTTTATTGAATAAATATTTATTATTTTCATCATCATCATCATCATCATCATCATGACCATCACATCAAGGTAGCTAATATCCACCATGCACTAAGTCTCAGATATTAATTAGCACAGCTCCTTCATCTATTATTATTCTCACTTTATGTATAAAAAAATGAGTGTTAGAAAGGCAAAGTGAATATCACAAGTGATGCAACAGATAAGTGGTAGAGCTAAGGTTTGAGCCTAAGTCTGTCTCCAGAGCCTGTACTCTTTCTCACTATGCTTGACCATAAGGCCTCTGCCTAGCAGATACTACTAGGTCTTTGGATTAAAATGATAAATAAGAAATCAGCCGTGTTTTCCAGGACATCTGGGGACAGTTACAGAACTACATGAAAGGCTTGATGCAATTGCATAAAATGTATAAATACAGGTAAATTTGACATGTGTAACCGACTGCAGGGGGACCTTTCCAAGTGAGGGTGATATTTAGGCTGAGAATTGAAGAATAAAAAGGATTGATTAAGATCGACAAAGTAACAAAGTCAGGCAAAAGGAATCAATAGTAACAAGGCCTAGGAGTTTAACGTGTGCAGTGTGTTTGAAGGAGCCCCAGGTATTGCATGCTGGATGTATTTCACAGGGTATATTGGCTGAGGGGACAGTAGGAATTGAGTTGGGATGTCAAGATATAGACTTTATTCTCTTAACAAAGAAGAGCCATTGGCAAGTATTACATAGCTGACTCACATGACAAATTGGACATGTGAGAACGATGACCCCACGAGGTAGCATAAGAATAAATTAACAAGGGTCAATCTAACTTATACAAACAGTAGTACTTTGTACAATTCACTATAGTTTATGTCACTTCTACCCAATATATTTTAATTTTCTTAATAAGCTTTTGGGATAAAAAGTACAGATACTGTCTTTTATTTACAAACACCATTCAGACTGGTTATCGCTAGCTCTGTTGAGCTCCACATCATAGCTTTTTGATGTGAGAGAAGCAGGACTCTGAAAGCCTGAGTTTCTCAGTGTCCCAAGGCTATTGTGACAAAGCTAGGATTCAAACCCTAGGGATCTCAACCTTCTCTAGATTACCAAAAATGCCACCTGACGTAATGAGTGTATTATAGGCTTTTAAACCAAATTGGTAAAACAGTATCATTTTCACAGGAATGTAGTTATTATTTTCAACAACTTTACTGAGGTGTTAAGAGGAATTTATTTACACACTTATACAAGGCTATTTTAGGACACAAGACGGAGAAGTGTTTGTGTAGAAATTTAGGGGTACGTTTAAAGGCTTTTGAAATTGTTGATGAGATTTTCCCCAAATTGAAGTTATTTTAGTCTTCCAAGCATATATTAGTGTTGCTCTGTCTTATGCTTCTCAGCACCGGTGTTGGTGTTACTCTCTGGGGCACAGTTATAAATCTGGAAAGTGAGACATCCCATCTCCCCTGGGTAATTAGGAAAGTTTTATAAAGGGAAGGAGGGTTGGAAGAGTTGAAAGAATCTTTCTATACACACGAAACATAACATTGCCTGAGCTGAAGTAATCTGAGTAGGAAGAGGTGAGAAGCGAGAACTAGGGGGAGGGTGCGGTACGATGTGGGTGTGGGTGTGTAGGGGGGAAGATAGACTCTCTTCTCTACTCTCATACAAACTTATTAAGTGGTGCTGTGTTTTGGGAAGTTGGGTGGAGCTCAAGTGGGGAGGAGGAAAACAGTTGACCCAGGCGAGGATAGGAAAGGTCAGGAAGGCTGTAACTGACAGCTTGTACGCGTGCATAAAAATCTTTCATAGTTTGGGACATGCCTAATACGAGCAACATCACAAGCTCTTTATAAGAAATAATGAAATCTCAGTGCCTGCACTCAGGGAGACATACTCTATGCTTAAAAAACAGTTTTTCATCATTATCTAATAACCATATATATGCTTGTAAAATTCAACTGGAAGGATATTGTAATAAACTAGAGAGCATTGTGACACTGGTCAATGTAGAGGGAACAGTGTCACGGTAGCTATCTAAGAGGTACCAAGAAGAAATGGTCTATGGGTTCAGAATATGGAAGAAATACTAATTAAAACAATCCTGCTCTCATGGTTCTGTCCAGGCTGCAGGATAAGCACTGAGGACGTGTGATTCTTTCCACAGCAGGTTGTGTTTAGTAATAAAGAGGATGCTCATGAAAATGGGCAAACCAAACGTCATCAGAACAGATGCAAAGCACACAAAACGTGTGCGTGTGTGTCATGTGTCATCAGTTAACACAGTCAGATGTACTATCTAAACTCTGTCCTACAAAAAGCAACTGCAGTTTTAAAATTTTAACAAAATGACCATTAGTAATTTCTGTAATAGAAATGTGACCAGCAACACTTAAACGATTCAAGTCCTTTCTTCCTTCTCCTTTTAAAAATAGAATATTAGGGCATCTGGGTTTCTTAGTCAGTTAGGCTGTTGAGTGTCTGCCTTTGGCTCAGGTCATGGTCTCAGGGTCCTGGGATCAAGTCCCCCTTAGGGCTCCCTCCTGCTTCTCCCTCTCCCTCTGCTGCTCCCCTGCTTGTGCTCTTTCTCTCTCTGTCAAGTAAATAAATAAAATCTTTAAAAAAATAAAAAATAAAAATAGAATATTAGCTTAAAGGAAGTTTTTATAAGTTTTTTTTATAATGGTTTCTTCTTTTATTTATCTCTTCCTATATGTTAAAGGAATTTGTCATCTTATGGAATGCATATTTTTGAGGAAATCCCACATAATTATTGTGGTAGAGTTTGTTCTCTCTATTGTGTAACCCCTCTTGTCAACAGACACAGGAGGTCACACTTCTAGTACAAGGAAAACGATTTCTGGAATTGGCAAAGGTATTTTATTTATTTAGAGGAAGTTCATGGAAATCATGCATCCTGGAATGTAAGCCTTGGGTTAATTTAGACTGTCACTTCTTAGATTGGTTACATTTTCCATTCAGTACAAGAAATCCCAAGGAAATATGTACCTCAGTTTAAACAAACCTGCTACTTGACTATCTAGAAGCACTTCAGAGTTTATCCTTTTTCAAGTTTATATCAGTATTCATTTACCTAAGAAGATGATTTGGAGTGTGTAAGAATGCATTTGTTTTACAAAAAAAAAAAAAAAAAAATTCCTCAAGAATTTTTTTAGTGTATCACATCTGAAGGAAGATGAATCTGTAATGTTATGTACCTTTCTTCCATCTAGCACCTGCAGTTGTTCAAATATTCTTTAAATATTACTTAAAAATTACCTGAAAAGGAGGAGCCACCTCCTTCTGAGGATTGCAATAAGAAAGAGAAAGAGGGTGTGGAAGGGAAATGAAGGATGGTACAAATAAAAAGGAAAGTGCTGGTCCCACCTGCTACTTACATCATTTGAGTTTTGCTGAGGAGCTACACAGTTGTTTTGTTGTGGTTGTTGTTTTTAAGATTTTATTTATTCACCTACAGAGAGAGAAAGCAAAGCAGGCATGCAAGCAGGGGTTGGTGTGGTGGGCAGAGGGAGAGAGAGAATCTCAAGCAGACTCCCCACTCAGTGCAGAGCCAGATGTGGGGCTTGACCTCCCAATCCTGAGATCAGGACCAGAGCAGAAACCAAGAGCCCAATTTCTATCGACTGAGCCACCCAGGTGCCCGAATCAACTGCACAGCCTTATAAGTAAACATTTACCTGATCTGACTTGACAATGTCATTTTTTGCAGACTGTTTCAGAAATCACTTTTTAAAATCCACCTGTCTCATATTTATCGCACAGGATAATTGGAAGAATTAATGAGATAATAAAGTAAGAAATAGGGATCCCTGGGTGGCGCAGCGGTTTGGCGCCGGCCTTTGGCCCAGGGCACGATCCTGGAGACCCCGGATCGAATCCCACATCAGGTTCCCAGTGCATGGAGCCTGCCTTCTCCCTCTGCCTGTGTCTCTGCCTCTCTCTCTCTCTCTCTCTCTCTGTGACTATCATAAATAAATAAAAATTTTAAAAAAATGTTTAATAAAGTAAGAAATAGTCTGAAATCTTAAAGGACCATTCAATATGAACATAGATTTTGGGTTTTCCCAAGTAATGTGTAATGAAATATCATGGAAAGTTTTCTTCCTGTGAAAGTCTCATTTATTTTTAATCATTTTTAGATCAGTATTATCTAGGTGGATTCAGAATCAGCATAGGGAATTAAAATAAATACATTGCCTCTGAGTTCTAATTTCAACAATCAAAAAGAATTGTTCAAAATTCTGTGTTAAATCAATTCCAAATAAGATTTGCCATCTGATTTGACATTATATTACAGTGCTGATTTTTTTTTTCAAAGTGAAGACTATCATTTTTGTTTTTTACCTCAGGTTAAAGATCAGTTCATAATTTGTGTGTGTGTGTGTGTGTGTGTGTGTGTATAAATATGTTGTGTGTGTTTGTGTATATATATATATATACACACACATCATATAATGTGTGCTGATGATAAGGCATTACTAAAAAATGGGTATTGTTTTTCTAGAATTAGTTTCCATTTTGCATGCAAAGTGAACATGGCAGCTGTGCCATCTTATACTTTCTGTTAGCCATATCTTTAGGAGCTGCTAGGAAATTAAAATTAAATGGAAATTGTGCTCTAAATGTAGAATTTTCATACATTTTAATCCTCTCTCACTTTTCAAGAAAAATACTGGTAGAAATAAGAGCAAAGGGACGATAGACTTAGCACCTTCAATACTACAAAGTAAGTCACCAAGTCCCAATTTCCTGCTTTGTTTACTCTAGCTCCGATCTTTCATCAATATTTTAAGTTTGGAAACTATGTGGCAAAATTGATGATATTTCCTTTGTCCTGGGATAGCTCCAGTTTTATAGGACATCAACATACTTCATAGCCAACCCCTGCTTATTTCTGAAGCAAAATGATCCAGTCTTCTCATTATCCATTTTTCTATTATTTCTCTTCTTCCTAGTTTAAATAACTTTCATATTTATAGTTTATTTACCAAAAAGACTCATAATGTTGATGTTGACTTTAGTGCTTTCTGTAAGCTACACACTTTACATGATTTTTATAAATTTATAAATTTAATCCTCATAACAGCTCTCCAAAATAAGGGCTAGTATTATCCTCAATTTGTAGATTAAATCATTTTCCCATGAAAACACATTCCAACTATGGCTTTTTACAGGTCTCAAACTTCTCTGTGAAGTAAGTCTGCAAACAAGGAAACTGAACCTCGCTGAGACAAAAATGAATTGTTTTCGTTCCAGCTCCCTACCTCGAATCTGCTTTTCTTCCCCACTACCCTCTCAAAACAATTGATCAAAAAGAAAAAAAGCAAGAGGTGTGTATTTACCGTTTAAAATACAGTAGGAATAAATGCAGGGAAGTGAAAACAATTTCTAAGTTTCATTATCTTGATGAAACTCATAGATCAGATACAATTGTTGAACTTGTGTACCTCCACCTCCTTAAAGCCCAGTGGACTGATAATAAAACCAGTGAAATGGAGGCCAGGAAGTTGGGCATGAGAAGTTGTGCTTGGAGAAGCCAACTCCAAGCAGAATCCAGGGGCACGAAAGCAGGCAGCCCAGTGTACACAGAGAAGGCTTCCATGAAAATGGCTCCATTTCCTTGTGGTGATAATCCTATCCCCTTCCTGGAAAGGGAGTGGCAATCTCGGTGACTGGTTTAGACATTATTTTCCAGAGGTTGAGCTGATTGGGCTTCTTATTCCCCATTTGTGTTTAATCCCAAGTAAAGCCAAGGAAAAAATACCCTCACAGGAAACGTGGGCATCTGCCTGGAAGGAATGCTTGAGAGTAAAAATTGATGTCTTACTTCCCAGTCTATGCTACCTGGAAGAATGTTTGGAAATTGTTCTCTCCCCCTCCTCCCCCCACCCCCCTACGGGGAATTCTGAACTCTCTTGCACTAAAAGGGTCGGAATGGCCGGCAGACAGAACTTGAGCCAAGCTACCTGTGATAATCAACATTGTTCTTTAATTAAAAACATGAAGGTCACGTAAGGATAAGCAGTCATTGGAGAAAAGCCAAAAATACGAACACAAAGATGAATAAATAGAACAATTGGCCTGGAAAAGGATACCTTTAGGAAGAAAAAAGTGGTTGAAGAGAAGAGTCTAGCTTAAATCTTCCAAGTGATTCTGGAAAGATTTGCATCCAACAAACAAAACAACTAAAATAGGCTTCTGTGTATGAAGGAACTATCATACCACAAAATACTTTCTTCTTCCATATATCTTAAAACCTTTTTGCTGCTCAATTCCTCGTACCCTTTTTCTCCTCCTGTGCTTCTCATTTTGCAGCAAGGGGCACCAAGACAATAAGCCGGTAAGGTTGGCAGTAATGCAAACCAATGCTTACAAATCACCAGAAGATTGAGACTAAAGTCTCCATTCCTGGGTTTCCTCTCCTACCAGGATGATCACACATAGAACAGGAAAAGCTACAAATATAAAATGTATTAACCCATCAGTGCAAGATACGTCAGGACTCCATAAGTCAAGATATTCTGAGCTGATCAGCTCAGCACAATCACCCTTTTTTATAACACAATTTCCCCCTTGTGTGATCGTTTCCTTCATCAGTGCCAAGACCTCTCCCAAATTCTTTCCATGCTTTATCTCAAAAGTGAAACAGGGTAGCCAGTGTGATTTCCGATCCTAATTGTGTGATTTATCTGTGGTTTTCACATCCTAATGTCATTAATATGCAGCCCATATACAGTCTCCCCATGTTGTCTGTTTTCCCAAGTGATTTCCTGAATTCACCGGCTAATACTTTTTGATGATTCCTGCCAGACACACCTAATGTATTTTTCTCCTCCAATAAAATGTTATTTATCATTTGATCAATATTATTCCCAAATCGAGTTGATAATATATAGCAGAAGGGCTGAGAAGTAATACCCAATGTATTGCAGAACTAAAAAGCTCAGATGAAAAATATGAGAACAAAACTAGGAAACAGGACCAGACACGCTGCGAACCTGATATCCATTTAATAGAAGTCTTATTGAAGAAAGGATCAGACAAGATTTAGCAGAGGAAATAATAAAAGATCTGACAATTTCGCAGAGCTCAAGAAAGACATGAATCTTCAATTAAAAGAGCTTTCTAATTCCCTCCTATCTTCTCCTAAATATGTTTGTGCTTCACTTCTCAGCTTATGCTTGAGGAATGCCTATTGATTGATAACACTGCTATAAAAGAGGAGTATAGTTTACTTCATAACCTGTCACTTTTATTTATACATTCAGGTTGTTTATTACCTTTATGCCCTTAAATAATAATGGAATATACTGACTGACTTATCAGCAGGCTGCTCAGTTCCTGGAGCCCAGGGTGAAAACCTATGCAAATCATAGGGACAGAATGCGAGAAAGGACATTGGGGTGGCTGTTGCCATCAGGAGAGTGCATGATGCCTAAAAACATAGATGCCCACTATAGGAAACATTTTTAGCAAAACTTTGAGCCTTATTTCTGCACTTATCCACTTTCATTTAACCTCTGCTTAGTTTAATTCCTTTTCTGAGACTAAGGAAGGGAAGGGGAGTGTATTTCAGAAATCCTGTGGTATTAATCATTATCTTAAAAATAAAGTAATTTTTAAACCAAAGTCTAAAAAAAATTAATAATAAACCAAAGTCTTATTTTTCAAGTTCCCATTAGTAGATCCATCCCTTATGCCCTTATATTCCAGTAGGTAAGACCAAGCCCTATAAATTGGAGTCTTCCTAGTATGTCATGCCCTAGTTACTAGATTCTCTGACATAAATATTGCTGTTCTAAGGTCTCCAAACTTGTTATAAATATTCTAGTCCTGTTCGACTGGAATTCTCATGGTAAGTCACACAGTGCGTCTGAGCCTGTTTCTCTGTGAAATGAGCAGATTTCACTAGGACACTATCCTCTTCCAGTTTTAAATCTATTTGATTCTATTATTGGGAGGCATGTATTTGAACTGTGGTTAATTTTCACTTCAGTCAATTTTAGGGTAACTAGCCTGGATTTGGAGCTTTATTTGAAACCTCAAAGTGAAAGAGGTTTAGGCTTTACTCTCTTGCCTCTATACTCAGTATACTTTTCATTGCATGACTCTGCTTTTTAAAACTCTGATCTCTGGAACTGGCATGACCAATGCAAGCAATGCTTTCATCTACTCCTTCTGCTCCCTTCCTTCTTCCAACTCATGCTCATCACATCCTGATACTCTTTCCTGCTGAGCCAGAATGGGACCTCAAAATTCTTCTCTAGGCAGGTGCTACGAATGAATAGAGACTGGCACATAGATGACACTTATTTTTTTGTTTTCTCTAATGGCTTCCACCATTGGAAGAAATTCTGGACAAATCTTCAGTGAACCCTCCTTTATGGCAGTGCTGAAGAGTTAGCTATTAAATATAACGTAATCAGCAAGATCAGTACTGTATTAGAGTCATTTGAACCATTAAAAACAAACAAGGCTATCAAATCTTGATTTCTATATTTGCTCTCCTTTTGGAGAGGTTTAGTTTCTGTCTTACATGATTGAGTGTACCCCCTTTGAGTAAGATGGTGTGCATTTCCATTTTGTAGGGAAGTGGGTTGTGATTCATGGGCTTTTATGATCGCCATTTAACAAACATCTGGAACAAAATGCTACAAATGGAACTTGTCCTTGTGTTGCAATTCCGAAAGAACGCTGATAATTGTGTGTTTACGAATATGTGATGAGCCAGGGATGGTGAGAAGGGCATTGACCAGAGGTCCAGGTCTCTCCGCTGGAAAGCTGGAGCCAAATTTCTCCCCTCTGAGGGTTACCTGTATTTACAGGCATCAAAGTGGCCTTGTGTCAGGCTCAATAAATGGGACAGGATAATCAATTATGTGGTGTTCAGGGGAGAAACTGGGCACTTTCCATGTTATTGGTTATTATAAACCAAGACTCATTATGTAAGACACATGCTGTTGTCTTTGCAAGGTTTTGTCATTTCTATCTATTAAGAATAATTGTTTCTTTTTTTTTCATGTTCTCTTTATAATTTCTTTTTATCTTTACATTTATACATAATGTTGGAGTAAGTTTGGATGGGGTCTACCTGCTTTTCAGTAGTCCCCGGAGGTATCTCAATAATGACGGCTCTTTGGGGACAGGGACTGGTTCTTATTCTTGATTGTATCCTTGGAAACTACCAAAATTTCTTGGATCAAATCTATAAAATATTATGGATTGTTTTTCAGTGGCTATTCTGACAAGTTGATACACACTATTTTTATTGTTCCTTGCCTGTGCCAAATGTATTAAGACATCACAGATGATATTTCCATTGATTGAATCCGCACTCAGATTTGGCTGAATTTTATACATTGTGAAAGGCTATCTTGGTCTTAGGATCATACCTAAGATAATCTTCACAAATATTTTGCTGTAAATAATGAGATTCTGTTATATCCAGATGAAAAATTTGCAGGGATGATCAGCGAGTATCTTCATATACTTTTTTCCGTACTATCTTTGTTTCCTACTTCATTTTGAGTGATCTTCTATACAAGAATGGATACTCATTAACTTACTTATTGCTCTTTTGAGCACTTTCACGAATTAGGAAGTAGCATGTATTAAGGCAGGGCTTTTAAAGTCACTAATTCTTTGTGATGGTCCCCTAGTTTTGAGGCCCCCTGGTCTTCATCTGTAGAGTCCCAGGAGTTTTGTTGACTATGGTATTTCCTTTGGTGTCTTATGTGTCAAAAACGGCTCTTTCACAAAAATCCTAGGAAGTGTGAAATTATTGGCACTTAAAAATGATATTTGTACTCTCAATCATACTAGTACTTTGATAGTTCTTTCTTTAATTGCAAAAAAGAATTTTAATCTCTGTGTTATTAAAAACACCTGTCTCATATTTATTGCTTCTTCCAATGAGCTGACCTTTTAAAGTACAACTTTACATGAAATCATGTTTATTTTTTAGTTAAATATTTAATATGAAGTTTTACCTTTTTTGCATTAATGTGTACAAAGTGAAGGATTGTTGTTTCATTTTGCTTTTCTATCAAGCTCTAAATTTGATTAAAATAGAATAAATGATCACATGAAATGGGAAGAAATAAAATATTCTTATTTTCTATAACTTTAAGTAATCTCATTAGAATTTTGATACTTCCGAAATATAAAGATTATAAAGACAATGTTGTCTCCATCTACAAAAATGTTTTGATAAAAATAATTTATTTTAACCTTCCCAAGAGTTACTCACTTTCTTGCTCTAGAAAAGATTCTTTTCATTCCATTTAGCAGTGCTGAAATCACATAAAAAGATTACATGTTTAGGAGGCTGTGGGGAAAATGATTTGAACAACTCTAAATGTATTATCTCAGATAATTTTCTATTTCCTGTCTGCTTCAGATACAGTTTCATATGCTGTATTTTATCAACCATCAAACATCATCTTGGTCCCAAGGATCTGAATTTACAGTAGATTTGTATAATTTGTTAGTCAGCTGTAAGAGAAAATGCCACTGTGTAGTGGATACAGCCCTTATATAAATATCTCAGACATTCGCAGTATTAAAAAACCTAGAACACAGAATTCTCATCTGGCATGAAAATTGCAATTTTCTGAATATTAAAATATTGAGGCAAGACTATTGAAATAGTTCCTGTAACTATTTTGGTCCATTGCCACTGAATATAGATAAAAGGTACTAACACTTAAATTACTATAGTCTTATATGTAGTTGTGAGTAAGGTGAGAATGAGAATATTAGGAGAAAAAAAGATTCAGTTTAAGAAATTGGAATATAGAGAAAGAACTTCAACCCCTGAATTTAACAGATGTGGTGTTTTATATTCAAGTCAAAGCGTTTTCATTAAAAATGTGATTATCTTGAGTGTCATTGGTCAGACAAGCTCAATTCCTACAAAGTGCCTTTATGTGGATTAACTGCAAAGTGCTGCTGTTTTCTATATTAACATGATTTTCCCCACAACTTTATGTTTAGATCATTAATTTCTATTACCAAGAAGTCTGGTTAGTTTCAGAGATTCTCTTTATAATTGTTTAAAAATTCCCAAATAAATTGCCGGAATATAGAATGTCAGAACTGTTCAAACCTAGTACTTACTTGAAGGAGGAAATTAACACTGTGGTCCTTTATTTGCCATGGAAAGAGATAATGACTTTCTGTAGGAAGATTAGAATCTAACCAAACATTGTAGGCTATATATAGCATACAAAGCCTTGTGCCATTTGTGAAAATGCTATCAGGAAGAAAACCCAATGACTGAGCTTCTGTACTGTATTTTTTGGGTACACAGATTTAATTTAGAGATTATGGTTTGAAAATAAAATTTACTGTATGAGTGTTTTTGGCTGATAAGAAATTGATTTTGTGACCTTGCTACACATTAATTGAAATATCTGGCAATGTGTCTTGACTAGATTTAAGAAACCATACGTACGTGGAACCTATATTACTCTTTCGCATTGAACTGGCAAGTTAATCACTTTGTTACTCATATAAGGAAGAAACTACTCTTTTCTAGTTGGCTTACTATACTGAAGGTGGAGCGCTTTAAGTTATTTAAGAGTGATCTTATTTATGAATTAAATCCAATAATTTATACTTCCTAATATTTTAAAGTCTATATTTATAAAACCAAAAATAAGAAAGCATATGCACATGAGCCCATTAAAACATAAATAAAGTTTGTTATTGATATTATTCACAAATTTTAGAATGTAGTTTTTAAGATATTAAAATAGAATGAAGGTAGTTACATTGTCAGTGTCTTTTATATGTCTTAAATATCAGCTTACTTAACAAGTATTGACTCAGGTTGTGCTCGCACAGGAGAAATGGATTGCAGACAAGACTTAAATTGTGCAATTTGGAAAATCTTCCCAAAAGAGTGCCCAGATATATAATCCCCATGAGATTCTTTAAACTAAACTAAGCAGATCACTTACCTATACAGAATTATCAGCGATGGGGACATCTCTACTTTATTTCTCTTTTGTGGATATAACATAAGAATCAAAATTTGGGTCATGTTTATGGAGTACCTTCACACTGTTGGCCCTCTGTTTAACAAGAACACATCTTAAGTCTTAAATAATTTACTATTAAAAATATAATTAAGTTGTGTTTTATATTTAGAATTTGAGGGAAGAAATGTGCTGGTCTTTGTGCATTTTTTTGAGAATCGGAGATAACATATACAGACAACTAAATCAATTTTGATGAGATTAAACAGAGGTGGAGGTGGTTCTAACACTTGTTTGACAGTTTTGTATTTAGGGCAATTTTGTGATATTTTGAAATAAAAGAATTGTATATCCTTTGTGTCAGAAAGGTTCTTATGCCACATTTCCTGGTGCCATATGGAGGATAAGTTCTGAAGATAATTCCTGGACCTGTATAAACACAGAAACCTATTGAGAATACTGAAAAAAAACTACAACAAATCTCTGCTGTATATGCAATGCAGGAAGGCAAGCAGATGCTTGATTATAGTGTTATGTTTGTTCAACTAATGTTATGTTCATTGCTGCAGTTTCATAATGGAATACCATGTGGAGAAGAATGGTTTTTTAAATGTGTTTTGGACTTTGAATTTCAGTTTATTAGTAGACAAATATGTCAGAAAATTTTCAGTAGAGGCATTAATTGTTGTTTTATAGTCAATGATCTCTTTATATTTATCCTTTGAAAAAAAATCAGGTAGCCACTTTAAGAATAAATAAGTATAGAGTTAATCTGACTCAATTTCATTGTTATGATAAGAAAACTTCATTATTGGTGATACAGTTTTAATAAAAGATTATAGTGATTCATACATTGTGATCCAAGGACATGCTACTACTAATGCCTTAATATTTGTAGATCTATTCCTCTATTTATGGAAAATAAATTATCTTTATAACAACACTTAAAAGAAAATGAATGCTTGATACATTTAAAGAGTAGAATTTAAAATAAAATTTTGACATATGGTAAGTATTTCAAAACTAGGATATCAAGTACAGATAATAAATATAGAAGAGAAAAGGAATGGCTATAATTTATTTTGAAGTTGGTTTCAGAAGATGAAAATATGGGCCTCGACTTTTTAGATTCAGACACTGTTCACAATTTCAACCAAGATGGCTCAAAAGTAGAATTATAGCTTATGGAAAGCAGGGCCATGAAAGAAGCAGAGCCCTCTGAGGAAGCCATCCATTGGCTTAAATCCTGATTCTGTCATTTACCTACAATCAGATTTGGACCAGTTTCTACATCTTCACCATATAAATAGTTTTATCAACATCAAAATATTTTTTGAGGATTATAGGAGGTGATACCGAAACAGCACTTAGTTATGGCACTGGCTGGGTGGAAAGACCCCCATAAATGATAACTGTTATTAATCTAAAGCCATCCATCACTTTCTGCCAAACTGGTTTTGGTAGGTTCATTCTCTTTCTACTTTCCCAAACCATTCAGAAAGCCAGATTAAATCAGCTAGGTTCTGTGCAGACATTACACGTATATAACAAAACGCTCTTCTGCTTTTCTCCAACCCCATCAACAGCAACACATATGTGCACTTCAGCACCTATCTGCAATCAGGGCATGTTACTACCACTTGTTAACAGCTTGTTAATCCTTAATTTATATTTTAGACTTGCTTTGTCTGAAGAAAAACTTACACACACACACACACACACACACACACACCAAGGTCTCTGCCTCTCTCATGAATAAATAAAATCTTTTAAAAAATTACAAAATAAAAATAAATGTTAAGCTTTGGAGACACAGAACCTAATAAAGTATAGAAAGAAACATTTAAAAAGTATAAATTCTCAGTAAAGTTTATTTTGTATACTATGACGGTTTATTGTTATTGATTAACAAATATGTTAATATTCCTCAGCCTTTTTATTGCTTGAAATAAGGCTTACATAAAAATGTGAACAAATCCTTTATCAAATTCTATATATTTTTGTTTCATTTAACAAATCTCTAACTAAAATTAGCTATTTTTTAAAGATTTTATTTATTTATTCATGAGAGGCAGAGACACAGGCAGAGGGAGAAGCAGGCTCCATGCAGGGACCCCTATATGGGACTTGATCCCGGGTCTCCAGGATCACACCCTGGGCTGAAGGCAGGCGCTAAACCACTGAGTCACCCAGGCTGCCCTAAAATTAGGTATTTTGAAGTATACAAAGATAAATAGACACAGAAAAATAGGTATTTCTATATATGTAGTTGTTTTTAAATATTATTATGCAATTTTTAAAAAGACTTGCAGGATACTTTGTCATCAAGTTTAATAGAATAGAGAAGTATATATATATATATATATATATATATATATATATATATAACATATATATGTTTGCATACATATAAGATCACTATATATGTAATAAGGTTGTTAAATATAATAATATTTATTTTTCATTGAGTTAGATCATTCTGAGAAAAATATGAGGGAAAGTAATATTGCAGAGTAGAAGGATTCAATGTTTTGTACAATATTGTTTCAAAGATAAGAATTTGGTGTCTTACTTTTTAATATAATCTCCAAGTAGATTCTTAAATTCTGAGGGAAATCACGGATCCATAGAGTAACCTCACAGGACAGTACTTACCAGGAATTTCAGTGCCTGGGGAAAGTGCTGTGTGTTCACTGACAGGAACTGGTTGAGAGTAATGATTGGAATTCCTCTCTCATGATTCTGCTCTTCCATGGTTGTCCAAGCATTCATCAGTGTAATATATCTCATCCCGAATAAGGATAGATTTGAATGGAAATATGTCAAGACACCTTTATTTAGTTCAACAACATTTCTGATTACAGCTTAACTATGTCAACCCAAGATCACCAAATACGTATTCATTGTATTTGAACTCTGTAATTTCTTGGAAAATTTTCCAATAAATGAAAAAGTAAGGAGACCAAATACAAATTCAATTGATTAAGAATGAAAAGGTATCCTTTTGAAACTAAATATCAACTAATTTTTTTAATGTCAAAACAGACTTCTTAGCACTTGATCCATTAGGGTCTCCTAACTCTGAATATACTCCTCTCATTTTTTTTAAATCTGTCATTTCAGAATTATTAACAAAGAGCTGAGGATCAATATAACTTTTTTAAAATGTCCTGAAATAGAGTGTTTAAACCCTTGATATGATAGCATTTGTTTGTTTTCCATTTTATAATTTGGCAAAAAAAAAAAAAAAGGACTAGGTTATATCTTAAATTTCTTCACTTTTAAATTTTTTATTTTTAATTCTAATATATTTTGCAACTTTCATTCTAATTTGTCAATATTTCTGAATTATAGACATCAAAAAAAAAAAATACAGTTGCTGGGGCACTTGGGTGGCTCAGTGATTGAGCATCAGCTTTTGGCTCAGGGCGTGTTCTTGGAGTCCCAGGATCGAGTCCCACATTGGGCTCCCTGCATGGAGCCTGCTTCTCCCTCTTCCTCTGTCTGTGTCTCTGCCTCTCTCTGTGTGTCTCTCATGAATAAATAAATAAAAATCTTAAAAAAAAAAAGAATTGAGTAGAGAAAAAAATAGATGAAGGGAAAAAAGTAGAAGAGTAGGTTCAATTAAGAAACAAATGGATGGAATCAAGCTCAGGAAAGGGCCCCCAGGCTAAGTGCAGGGTACAGAGCAGAAGAAGATTCTGCGTTACGTGTAGGCACAGACACAGGTTTGGCATCTAGAGCATTCTAGCATGCTATTTCGAATTCTTCCGTGGTGGGGAAAAAATGTGGTTTGTCTAGGAAAATGAAAGGAGTCCCGTAGTATTGAAAAGGATAGCAACAAAGAAATTATCCCCATAAAATAACCAAGCAGTATTTGCCAGTGCCTAGAGCAACGTGCCAGATGATGGTTCCAGCTACGCCATGTTCCTTATGTTCTCCTGTAGATAATTATCATCATTTCTGTCTTAATCAGTCCAAACTGCTCTAACAAATATCATAGAGTGGATGGACTATAAACAACAAACATCTCTGTCACACAGCTCTAAGGAATGGGAAGTCCAAGATCAAGGTACCTGCAAACTAGGTGCCTGATGAAAACACTTGGCAATGGCCATTTTCTCTCTGTACCTTCATAGGGCAGAGAGGGAATACTCTAGCCCCTTCATCATCTCAAAAGGACACCAATCTCATTCATTAGGTTTCTACCCTTATGACCCAATTACCCCTCAAAAGTTCTACCTTCAAATACCATCACAATGGGGAATAGGGCTTTAACATATGCATTTTCTGGGGACACCATTATTTAATCCATAGTAGTACCCTAAACCAGCACTGATTGAACATTCCCTTAGAATTGTCTCCGAACAGTGTATTGTGCAGTAACTACCAAATAATTAGAACTGCCAGGCAATCAATCCCATTTAGGTCAATGAGGGTGATATTTTGGGGGGATCCTGCATTTATGCTGTAAATTAGAATTTTGCAGACTGCACATCCTGTATATGTACATTTACTAATTATATTTACACTATATTATGAAAGATCCCATGGAATCTTAAAAAGGAATCGTAAAAAGGAAAAGATATAAATAAATGAAGAAATATTAATATTTTTTCCTGTATTCCAGTGGATCATTTTGTACACACTTCGGGTTGCATTTCCCCCATGGTAATTTGGAAACGGCTGGTAGTGATGAGGTCTTCTTTGACAAGTGATGGCCAGCCTGTCACATGTATACTGTCTAGCTGTCTCAAATCATACATGCAAAATATAATTATTGTGCTTTCTGTTTAGATATTGAGATGGACAGCTACTTTTAAGTAATGTTCTTGGTGGTGAAAAAAAATAATCTGAAATTGAAAATTTACTATTGAAAATAGAACTGACAGCTCCTTCCAAAATATCATTTTTAAATGATACCATTGTGCCATAATTTATCTAATTTTGTTCCATGACACACGGATTGAGATTAAAGTGCCTTCAAAGCATCTTATTGCTACAGAACACCTCCCTTATGGTCATATTCATTTTTAGACTCTTGATCCAGTCTCTTTGCCAAGATACATTTTTTTTTCTATTCTCAATAATCTTTTGAGGTGTTAACTTAGATTGTTTGCAGTCATTTTGAATAGGACACCAGCTGCTTTTAGTTATGATGAGTCAACAACTTGGAAAAATATTTGAATTTGAGTAAAAACAGTTTGCATTTGGATCTCAATCTTATTTTATTAGTTGCAACATATTATTTTATCTGTCAGCTTTTGAAAGTTTCAATGAGAGGAAAAAATAATGTGTACTGCTTCTCAAAAAATTAACATTTTTGTTGTAGATTTCATTGCCAGAAAACAAAGTGAATTGATCATTAGTCTGCTGCATAAAAACTTAAATGTGAATCATATTCTTCATATATTGCTTAAATTTTGCCATTCATATCTTCCACAGTCTAAGAGGATGTTCATCTTGTGTAATTTTTATCTTTTGTCTTCATTTAGATGTGAAACGAGAGATTATATAATAGCTATCAATAAATTTGAAATTACCATTGCAGGAAGCATATTATGTTAGTTGTGCAAAACAATTAAAAGGTAAAAATTAAGATACTGCCATTAAATTTATCAAATAAGGAATAAACTCTGTAGTTTGTTGTTTACAGTTGTTTAAAAAGATTACTTTAGGATAACATCTTTGCTTTTATGTGTGATATGTACTCACAATAAGAATTCTGAGCCATTTAAAAAGCGTGAAGGACAAAGCAAAATATCACTCAAATCTCTCTACTCTAGCTTTTATGTATTCAATGAACAGTATTCTGTGGATCTTTTATGGGTACCTATAAAAGGATATTATAGATAAGAGAAATGATAGATAGATGATAGATAGATAGATAGATGATAGATAGATAGATAGATAGATAGATAGATAGATAGATAGATAGATAGATAATTATAGCAGTAAGATTATTATTTTACTAAAAGATGCCCACTCCCATTTTCCTGGAAGTTAAGAAAAAGAAACTGAAATGAAACTGAAAGAATTGCTGATTGCAGATATCTATTTTTAGCCACAAGAGAAATAAACTTTAAAGGAACTTTAAATGTAAGGAAAAAAAATGTAAAAATAGAATCAGAGTGCTGAGATCATTTTTTTAGCCATTCATTTTAATTTCAGACAGTACTGATTTGCTCGTTGCTATAAAAGATGAATCTGTATCATAGTAACACTTCCTTCTCCCTTCCCTTTTCACCTGTTTTGGTTTTTTTGTTTTGGTTTTTGATTATACTATTTTTACTTTGTCAAAGCTTATGCTATTGATATTCTGTTCCACCGCAATTCCCCTGGAAGTTTCGTCTTGATTTTATGTTTAAAAGGTTTTAGTGCTTCCCTTGAGTAATTTTCACTATCGATTCTCCATTTCTGGAATTTAAAAATATCTCTAATTAGCTGAGTTTTATCATTGAAGATGTTTTTTCAAGAAGAGTTTCTGGCCTCTGCATTTCCACTGTTCCTGTACATTTGAAAATGTCCAACAGCTTCTTTTATACTTGAAAATTTTGCATGAACATACTGTCTTTAAGTCAGACTGTCTTTTCATTAGACCTCTCTGCACCCCTTTCTGTGTCTCCTGTGTTGGCTGTTGCACACCAAAGATTCAGGCTGGCCTAACTTTTACCTCTCATAGAGGACACGCCTTTCCTGCCTAGATGGCTACATTCAAAATTTATTCAGATGGTCCTAGCAGACATTTTCCTTTTCTGTGTCTTTTCTTTTAGTAGTGCCCTTAATTTTTAGCTTGTGTAATTAACTAAACAAGCCAAAGATACTTAGCATCTCTATGCCCCTCTCAAAAAATAAGAACTCAAATATTTCAACACCAATCACCCATCTCTTGTCTGAATTGTTTTTATAGTCCAGTATTTTAGTTTGCTATTATTTTTGTTCCTTGTATTAGTCATTGTTATTTTGTAATATACTAAAAATAATAGGAGTTATTATAACATGCTTATTTTGTGCCAGGAACTGTTTTAGGGTCTTGGCTTATACTAACTCATGTAATCCTCATAACACCTGTCTTTCAGATGTGGAAGCTGATATATTATCAGCCAGCTGACTAATGACTGAATGGAATTTAAGGCAGGGGCAGGCCAGCTCCGTAAAACATGATCTAAACCACTAGTCTACTATCTTTTTGAGTGTACTATTTATGTAGTAATATTGTTTTAGATTTATCTGGTTATTTATCCATCTCCTTTTTAACCATTCCTTCCTGTCTACCATTCTTGACTTCTGGGGTCGATATTCTTTGCCCTAAGGTTTACTCTTGGTGGCAAATTTTCTGGTATATATTTAGCTGCAGATTTTTTTTTTCTTGTTCTCTAATTTATATAACATTCGGAGTTAGCAGGTAATTTTCCCTAAGATCTTTGAAGGTATATGATATATTACTTTCTAGTAATCACTGTTTAAAGTCTGTTGTCATCCATCTTTGTAGGTTATCTATCTTTTCTGAATAGTAATCTATCTTTTCTGTATTAGTTCACTTGGGCTGTCAGAATAAAATACCATAGACCGGGTGGCTTAAACACAAGAATTTATTTTCTCATAGTGTTGGATACTAAAAGTCTGAGGTCAGGGTGTCAGCAAGGTCAGGTTCTTGTGAAAACTGTTTTCCTGACTTGAAGACACTCACCTTCTTGCTTTGCCCTTATATGGCAGAAAAAGGGAGAGAGAGGCAGCAAGCTCTATGATGTCTCTTCTTAGAGGCACTGATCCCATGAGACCAGAGTCCCACCCTCATGATCTCATCTAACTCTAATAACTCCCAAGAGCCCCATCCCCCAATATCATCCCATTTAGAGACTAGGACTTCAACATATGAAATTTTGTGAATGCAAACTTTTAGTCCATAACACTGTTCATAAGATCATCAGTTTGTAAGATTGTCTCTATAATTTCACTGTGATGTGTCCAGGCTTAAATTTTCTTTCATTTTTCTTGCTTGGAATTGTATTTGCCAAATTGAAACATTCTTGTCTTCGATTCTGTAAAATTTTTATCTACACCTCTCAAAATGATGACTCTCCCTCATTAATGCTCTGTGGAATTCCAGTGGAATATTCTAGCTCTGTCTTTCATGGCTCAAACTTTGCTTCAATTTTCCATCTCTTTGTTTACATATGATCCACTTAGGTAATTTCTTCAGACATATCTTGTATATCAACATTTTCTTTACAAATATATTTATCTACACTGCTGTGTAACAGTCCACTGAGTTATTAAATTCAACTATTTTTTTATTTTTAAATTTCTATTTGGTTCTTTAAACTCTCTTAAATACTTCTTAATAGAGCCTTTTTTGTTGCTATCACATATTTTGAATTCCATCTCGTTAATGTTTTAAACATAGTTATTTTATATTTTGCACCCAAGAATTCCATTTGTGAAACATCTTAAATTTGCTTCTTGCTGTTTTCTGCTGGTCCTCACTAATGGTGGGGGTTGTGTGTGTGTGTGTGTGTGTGTGTGTGTGTGTGTGTTCAGTATTAGTTGTATAATTTGTTTTCACCAGTCTCTATGTGTGGGAATCCTGCAGTGCCTGTGTCAAGGGTCTTTCTGTGAAGGAATAATATTCGTTTGCTTTCTCCAGCTGCCATGCCCTCCTTAATACCACCTCAGAATCACTTTCAACTCATTTTTCAGCTGGCGGTTTCTGTAGCTACAGACATGTAGTCATGAATCCTGAAATGACCTTCTTCCTTCCACGTTGTATAAGCCAGGACATGCAGTTTTTTGTGTTACCTCTTTTTTTCTGGTGAAGACCTTTTTAAAGTCTATCCTATCGCTGAATTTGTGACCCTGAGAGTAAGCAATTATTTCAGTCCCAGCTCCATCTTGCACAGGTTCACTTCTATCTCCTCTGCCAGAGAAGCCGTTAAGGATCATCACTTCTAAAAAGTAGTTTGAGACTTGGTTTTACACCCTAGTTTGTGTCTTTCTCTTTATTTTTGTACCCAGAGGATTTCTCTTACTTTGTAGTATGCTCAGTTGTAGCTTTAGCAGTAGGTTTGTTTTCGTTGTCATATTGTATCTGACATTTCTAGGTATCTTCTTGGGCAACGATATTGAAATTATCTAGTCTTACATAATTAGGATAAAAAAAAATCAAAATTTATTGTAAGTCATCTTAATGACCGTGAAGAAAGCTAGTGCAAGGAAAAAGCATCAATTCTGTGGATGACAGAGCAGAAGGAGGAAAGAACCTTGATGACATGGTTGTGCTACTAGATTAATCAACCCTGTAGTCACTCAACTGCAGCACTTTTTCTTTTTTGAGATAATTAATTGCCTTATGGTTTAAGTCACTTGGAAATGGGTTTTCTGTTACTCAAAGCTAAAGCACCTACCATGATCTATAATCGGTTTGTTTGCTTTGATTCCTCAACTGTTCCCACCTGTGCCTTGACTGTAAGGCCAGGTTGGTGTGATTTGTTGTCCAGCCTTTCAAAAGAGAACATTAAAGCAAGGGATTATCTGGCTCTAACAAAAATGACAAATACTTTGGACTGATGTTTGCAAATATAGGGAAATATACATGAGATTTTCAATGGAAAACCTCTTAAGATTGTGAAATGAATCAGAAAAATTTTCAAAAAATATTCAATTAATATATATGAAAACAAAAATTATGTAAAACTCAAAGAAAATTATAGCATCACATTTCTTAGGAGATCCTAAAGTTTGAACCCAAGGGGAAGTAAAATAGACAGGTGAAGCAGATTGCAAAAAAGCCTGAAAAAGAAGTAAAAAGTGAAAGTGGAGAATTAATTAGAATATCTATGGAACATAAAGAAAAAATAGTAAGATGTTCCATAATCACATTGAGGAAAATGAAAGAATGATTATTTACAAACTTAAATTATTTCAGATTGTATTTAAGTTTTGTTCTTTATTAGTATTATTTAAACTTAATTCATCCCACAGAAATAGATATTTTCATGATTCTTAGAAGCCACTTGTATAAAACCAAGGAAAACCAGGGTACCATATAGACTTATATGTTTCTGTTAAGACCATATTTCTAGTCATTTCAGAGCTTCCTGAGAATTGCAATTATATAATATGACTCATATGTTTGAAAAGAGTAAGAGATCATCACTCCTCTGCAAACACTACTACTTACAACAACTAACATTTACCAAGCACATCCTCGATGCAGTGACTTTTAATTCACTCATATTGTTGTCAATCCTATTGATTGATAAGTGTTCTTATTGTAACCATTTTTTGGTTAAACATAGTTACAATTTAATATCTATACCTAAATCAGCTGTGGGCTAAATTAACACAAAATAATTGGAAACATCATGAAGGGAATGGGAATAATAGAATCATGGCTTCATTACAAGCACTTTGTCTATATTAGTCACTCCATATTAATTAATCTATTTTACTTTCAACAGATTTTTTTTTATTCCATCCTCCTCAAAGTTTGCACGATAATGTGACTGCTTTCGGAGGAAAGGCTTGTTGAGGGACAGGAGTGAAAATTAGAAGGCCGTTGTGGAGAGTCTGGTGCCTTAGGCAAGAATTGTGAGAGTTGCAGCAAAGATTAATACAATTTTGGAAAATGACTATTCAACCTGAGATAAAGGAAGTACTCAGGGCTCCAGTAATGGACAATACTGTTCAAGCTGCTGCTCACATGGTGGAGATTAACCTGCTATTCTCAGGCCTGAACAGCGATGGTACAAGAGGAAATAGGTTTAAACCCTAGGAATAGAAATTACATTACATTTTGGGAGAGATTTTTAAGGTGAAAGGTGTTAAATACTGGAATGAGTACAGAGAGAAGTTGTCATATCTACTTTTACAAATAGTATAGCTTTTTATTTCTCTGGGATGATTTAAACATGAGAGATGAACTCGGTGACCTTTCTGGTTCACTCCTCGCCTTGTAATTCTGTGAAGAAATAAAATATTTCTTCAGAACTGCTCATAAATTTCATTAGGCTGCAGTTAGTATTCTCAGTGGTAAACTAGTTACTAAAGATTTCTTCTAAGTTTTCTGACCTTACTATATAAATAAAGCTTTGGCTCCTCAGTGGCTATAAAATTTTCGGTTTTAAGAATATTAAGTAAAATTCTTTTAGTTGTAGAAGTCAGCACAGTTTTTCAATGAAACACTCAAATGGACTTGGTTTATAGGCCTCTACTGAAAGCAGTGCTATATTGTAAGAAGCAGTGTTTTGTTTTTTTTAAAGACTTTTTATTTATTCATTGGAGAGAGATACAGAGAGAGCACAAGCAGGAGGAGAGGCAGAGGGAGAGGGAGAAGCAGACTCCCCACTGAGCTAGGAGTCTGATGTGGGGCTGGATCCCTGGACGCCGGGGTCATGACCTGAGCCCAAGGCAGACGCTTAATCGGCTGAGCCACCCAGGCGCCCCTGTTTTGTTTTTTAACTGAATACTTATTGTGTCTGTTCTCAGCAGGAAAAGTATTAAGTGCTGGAAAGAAACAAGGATGTCTTTACTCTTCAGAAGAAAGATCAAATGAAAAAATCATACAGCAAATAAAAAAGATTCGAACTCGGGGTGAAGCACAGCAAGAAGACAGGTTGCGTATCAGAGAAGGGGGTGCCTTCCAGCCGGGTGCATGCACAGATGAGAAAGTAGGAAGCGTGCCCAAAAAGGATGAAATCTGAGCAATGTCCTAAAATATTAGTCTTTATTAAAATGAGGTTAAGAAGGAATACTATGTCAGAAGCAATATGGTTCTGAAAATGAGCATGAGTTCTTTGGAAATCTTCAAGTACTTCATAGATCTGAAATATTGGCCACATGGTGGGGTGAGAAGGGAGATACAGCCAAGCGCTGGCTCCTGGAGGAACTTCAGCACCAAACTATGGGAAGTGGGCTTAAATAGCAAAGGACAGGATTTGAAGTTAATTTTGAAAACTAAGTTTTTTTTTTTTTTTTTTTTACGTTGGGACAGGAAACGATATGTTTTGGGTCTGTATCTGTCATGACTGTGAACAGTGTTTATTATTTTTGAGGGGCAAGTGAACCATTTACCATTCCAAAATTATCAGGAAAGTTTGTTTTCACTTTCTTAGGAAAGCTATCCCCATTAGAGAGATCCTTATGCCGGGGCTAGAGAAGGCTGCGATGTTTTCTTGCTTTAAGGCAGGCACATTTGCAGATGTGTTTTCATTAAATTTAAGTCATAACTAGTTCTAAATATTCCTGCTTCTAGTAGTAAATGGTAGGTATTAAGAGTCCAAAAATATTAAAATGTAGAACATCACACTAGTTATCAATCTAATATCGATGCTATGCCAAACTAAACTATACTATAATAATACTATACTATGATAGAGATGCTGGGGTAGAGAAGAAAGAGGATAAGATCTTGGGCATTAGATGAACTTGTATTTTAGTCCTGACTCTAAGCTTTCCAACTTGGGAAACATCGAAAAATCAACCTCTTTGACTCTAATTTTCTAACTGGTGAAATTGAACTAATAAAATCCAACCCACAGGAATTTTTGTAAGGATCAATTGAAACAACACATGTAAAGCACTTACAGATTTCAGCACTTGGAAAGTACTTGATAAATGTTAGTCTGGTCCTGTGCATATTTGTAAGATACAGTAAGGTTGCTGAGGAGGAAGTCCTTCTCAAAGGCAAGTATATATCATAGATGTTGAAGAGTAGAGTTATGAGGAAAAAAATGATAATGAGAACAGAAATATCTGGCAACAATGGCCCAAAGAATGACATGAGAGGGGAATGGAAACATTGGTTATTCCGGAAATTTTCTACTTAGAAAATTGTAGCTTTTCATCTTCCATGTTCGTGTGGGCAAAAATAATACTGCCTCTCACTTTTAGAGTGTCAGCTATAAGGCAGACAGTATATTTTTAATGCCCAAATAGTTGTATGGATAAAAGGATAAGTTGGGATCCCTGGGTGGCGCAGCGGTTTGGCGCCTGCCTTTGGCCCAGGGCGCGATCCTGGAGACCCGGGATCTAATCCCACATCGGGCTCCCGGTGCATGGAGCCTGCTTCTCCCTCTGCCTGTGTCTCTGCCTCTCTCTCTGACTATCATAAATAAATAAAAATTAAACAAAATTTTTTTTAAAAAAGGATAAGTTATTCCAACAAATGGTCTATCAAGATCCTCTGTCAAGAGCAAGAAAACCCACCAAGGGTCCCCAAGCTCCAGAAGTCTGGCACCTGACAATAGGCACAGAGATTAGAGTCAGAAATGTAGATCACAATGGGTACTCTTAAACTGAAAGAAAACTGGAATGCTGATGATTTGACACATGGCTTCAGATTCAAGAGCCAAGTAGAAGTCCTGTTATTTTTGGATTCCAAAGAAGCTGAAGCCCAGACCTTTTTCTACACGGCCAACGTACATGAAAAGACAGAGCAGAAAGTGGAGTGGTTATGAAAATTTACATGATTGCAAAACTTGGTGGGGAGAATACTTTTAAGTAAATTTTAAAATTTAATTATTTGCTGAATTTTTGTTTTTTTAATGAATTGCTTTTCTGGCCTAGTGGCCTATACTTCTTTGCTAATACTTTCCACCACTAATACATAATGGGTTAGTCTTTGTTAATTAGTTCCAGGTGAAGTTCACACCTGCATAGACACTGTATTCATCAGCATAAATAGTCTATAGCTAGGTTCTAGTAGTGCCAGATAAAAAAAAAAAATAGGACTTATTCTCCAAACTACTCACCAATATACACACATACTAATACTACTATCATTACTACTGCTTCTACACACACACACAGATTTGCACATGGATCTGTTTCTGAGTTCTGTGTTCTATTTCACGGGTTCCTTTGTCTATCCTTGCATCAGCACCACGTGGTCTTAAATACTGTCACTTTATATTGTCTTTACTGGTAGACTCATCCCACCTTATTTTCTTCTCTTCCAGAGTATCTTAAGAATATTCAACTATTAAAAAAAAAGAATATTCAACTATTTACATTTTTAATCAACCTTATTGTGGTATAATTTGCGTACAATGATATTCATCCATTTTAAATGTATCTGATGAGTTTTGATAAATTTATAAAGCCACGTAACCAATGTCACAGTCAATATATAGAACATTTCCACCACTCCAAATAATCCATCATAGTCAGTCGTGTCCCTAGCCCCAAGCCAGGTCTGAGGCAACTCCTGATCAAATTTCTGTCATCATAGACTAGATTTATCTCAAATACATGCCATCTTTATTTTTTTTTTTTATTTATTCATGAGAGACACAGAGACAGAGAGAGAGGCAGAGACACAGGCAGAGGGAGAAGCAGGCTCCATGCAGGGAGCCTGACGTGGGACTCGATCTCCAGGATCAGGCCCTGGACTGAAGGCGGCACTAAACCGCTGAGCCACCCGGGCTGCCCACATGCCATCTTTAGATATACACTTTTTGAATATGACTTCTTTTTCTCAGCATAATGATTTTGAGATTCAACCATGTTGTGAAATGCATCAGTAGTTTATTCCTTTTCTTCTAAGCAATATTCACAATTTACTGATTTTTTTTTACTGTTGATGGGTATTTGGGTTGTTTATTGTTTGGGGCTGTTATGAACAAAACTGCTATGAACATTCATATCCAAGTCTTAGTGTGGATAATTTCTCTTGAGTAAATGCCTAGAAATAGAATTGCTAGTTCATTTGCTAAGTGTATGTTTAACTAAGAAACTGACAAAAGATTTGGCAAAATGGTTGAACCACTTTACTTTCCTATAGATAATGAATGAGAGACCTGGTTGCTCTAGTCCTCATCATCATTTGGGCCATCAATTTAATTTTAGTTTTTCTATTAGATGTTTAATGGTATCTCATTGTGGCTTTAATTTGCATTTCCCAAATTACTGATGAGGTTGAGCATCTTTTCAAGTGCTTCTTTGCATTCCCTATCTTTGTTACAGTGTCTGTTCAAATCTTTTGCCCAATATTATTGAGGTGTCTTCTTACTAGTGAATTGTTAGTGTTTTTAAAAATATATTATGGATATGTCTTTCATGAGATACATGCTTTGCAAATATTTTCTCCCAGTCTGTGACTTTATATTTTTAAATTTTGATATAGTTTATCAATTTGATCTCTGCTTTTTGTGCTTTATCTAAGAAATATTTGTATAACATAAGTCACAGATTCATCCTATGTTTGGTTTTACATTGTGGTCTTTGAGTCATTTGAGTTAATATTTATACGTTGTGTAAGATATGATTAAAGTATTTTTTAACATATGGATATCCAAATATTTTATAATCATTGGCTAAAAAGAATATTCTTTCCAAATAGATGATTGTGTCATCTGCCAGTAAAGACAGCTTCAATTCTTTCTTTCCCGTTTAAATACCTCTTATTCATTTGTCCTGCCTTATTTCACTAGCTAAAACCTCCAGCACAATGTTGAACAGAAGTAATGACAGCAGATAACCTCGTTTTGTTATTCATCCTAAAAAAAATCTTTCAGTCTTTGCCATTCAATATAATTTTAGATGATATTTTTGTTTCTTATGAGGCTGAGAAAGTTTCCTTCCATTTCCAGTTTGCAGAAAGTTGTTTTATCAGAAATAGATGTTGCATTTTGTCAAAATACTTTTTCTGCATTGTTAGAGATAATCAGATTTGTTTTCTTTTTTAGTTGTTAATTATTTATATTGATTGATTTTTAGAAGTTAAAATTTGCTCACACTCCAGGGATAATCCCAAATTGGCCATGGGTATACTCTACTTTGTATGTATAGTTGCAAATAAATTTGTCTCAGTTGTGTTTAGAATTTTTCCATCTGTTCACAAAGGGATATTGGTCTGCAGTTTTCCTGTAATATTTTGTCTGATTTTGTTATCAGGGTAATGGTGGCGTAATAAAATGAATTGGAAAGGACGTCCTTCTCTTGGATTTCCTGGGAAAGTTTGTGTAAAATTGGTTTGGAAGAATTCACATTGAAGCCATTTGGGCCTGGAAGTTTTGTTTGTTTGTTTTCTGGAAACTGTTTTAATTAAAAATTTGACTACTTCAGTAGATATAGGGTTGTTTAGATGGTCTGTTTCTTCAGGTAATTTCAATAGTTTGTGTTTTACAAGGAATTTTTCTATTTCATCCAAGTCAGGGATTGGCAAATTTTGCCATAAAGACCCAGAAGGTAAATACAAACCATCCTTAGCTCACAGGACATAAAAACAAAACTGAAATTAAAACAAAAACAGACATGGTGGATATTTTTCACATCAGACATTGAAGATTTTATCTCTGGATTTTTTTTAATATTCCATGTCTATATGTAGTTTTTGAACATATGGGAGAAACTGCTGAAACTTGACCCTATTAAAGCATTCTACCTAATGTCCTGTTTTCCATCTGGTCTGTGGGAACAGAAACTATTGCTGTGAGCAGGGATACTGTGCTCTTAGACTTTTGGACGGTTTTTTCTTCACATGCAGCACTAGTCAGTTCTTAGCTGAATCCTCAAGGTGAACCTTTGCAGTCCTCTAGAACTTTGTCTTTCTGCAACTTCCCTACTTCCTACATTTCTTCCTTCCTTCCCTCCTTCCTTTCCTTTCCTTTCCTTTCCTTTCCTTTCCTTTCCTTTCCTTTCCTTTCCTTTCCTTTCCTTTCCTTTTCCTTCCTTCCTTCCTACTTTCCTTCCTACCTTTGTTCCTTCTTTTTTTCCTTCCTTCTCTCTTTCCTTTTTCCTGTCCTGTGAACCCAGATACCCTGGTCTTCTGACTATAAGCGCCATCTGCCCAACTCAGAGAATTCATTAGGCTTCATCTGGGTCACAAGCAAGAAATTCTCTCAAGACAGTAAGCTTACCTCTTTTTTTTTTTTTTTTAAACTCATCTCACAGGGATTTCTGTCTTTTGATATCTGTTGTCCAATGTCTTTAAAATAACCATTGTTTCATATGTTTTTCTTGTTTTGTTGTCATTAATGTTGATTATTTCTGGTAGAAGAGTAAATCTGATATCTTTTATTCACTTTCATCCCTTTGTATTTTTATCTAAATTGAAAAAGACAGCATGAATTCTCCATAAAAGCTTGGTTCTTTTGGTTGGAATTTTGTTGCTAAATGCAAGGATTCTATATATCAGTTTAAAATGGATATCTGGGGCAGCCCCAGTGGCTCAGCGGTTTAGCACCGCCTTCGGCCTAGGGCCTGCTCCTGGGGACCCGGAATCGAGTCCCACGTCAGGCTCCCTGCATGGAGCCTGCTTCTCCCTCTGCCTGTGTCTCTGCCTCTCTCTCTCTCTATGTCTCTCATGAATAAATAGATAAAATCTTTAAAAAATAAAATAAAAAAAATAAAATAAAATAAAATAAAATAATAAAATAAAATAAAATAGATATCTGTTTAGTAAGGAAGTAACCAATCTGTGAACGTGGTATATGCCTGCTTTACAATAATTCAACATTTCTCACTTGATCTTAGCCAAAAGGCCAAGAAGCAATAACATTTCTCAATAGTAGTTAATCATCTTTGTAGACAGCTTGCACAGTTTTTAGGTTATTTGTAGAAATCTGTGATTTTTTTTTTGGTATTTTAATTGATATTTTAATTTTATTGCTTCTTTTGTTAAAAAAGCTTATTGCTTTTATTGCTGTATGAAAGGAATGCAATTGATTTTTTTCTTATTTTGACTATGTATCTAATGAGCTTGCTACATTTATTAGTATTTCTGATAATTTATCAAATCATCTACAATTTTATTTTTCTTTCCTTTTAATACTTATCCCTCTTATTTCTTTTTGTTACCTCAGTGGACCTCTAGTACAATGATGAATAGAGGTAGTAAAACCAGACATTCTTATCTCATTTCTAATCTCAAAAAACCCACTTTGTTGTATCATTAAATATTGTTTGTTGTATTATCTCTTTTATTCCTAACTTTCAGAAATTTTCATCAGGGATAGATGTTAAGTTTTATAAAGTCTTTGTTCTTTATCTATTAAGATGATGCCGTTTTTCTTATTCATACTACTAGTGTGGTAAATTTAACTGATTTTCAATTGTTAAACAATCTTTATATTGCTGAAATAAATCAATGTATATACAAACATGTATTACCCATGTTTGTATTTTATTGGATTAGATTTGCAGCTATTTGCTTATATATTTTGCATCACTTTATGAATAAAGTTGAACTGTAATTTTTATTTTTCATAAGGTTTTGTCAGGCTTTTAAATTTTTAGATTTTTCTGGCTTCTTATAATTTGTTAGATAGAATTCCATCGTTTCTATTCTTTGAAAGAATTTTTGAAATGGCCTGTTTTTCTTTATATCATCCAGATGGTATACCATACAAGGCCTGGTGTTTTGTTTAAGTGGAAATATTTAATTACATTCAATTTCTTTAATAGTTAATTTAATATTTCTATCCCATGCTTATTTTTATTTACAATAAGAGAAGGACTGCAAGCACTGGAGAAAGAATGGTCTTTTCAGCAAATGGTGATAAAATAATTACATATCCATGTAAAAAAGTGAAAAGTATGCCCCCTACGTACAACATATATAATAGCCTCAGTTGAATTGTACATCTTTATATGAAATTAAAATCAGAACAGCTTGTAAAAGACTAGGAGGAGGTTAGGAAATGATTTCTTATACAGGAAAGAATAGTAGTAACCATAAAAGTAAATATAAATGAAACTAGGTTAAATTTTTTTTATCATCAAATGACATCATTAATGAAAAGGCAAGCCATATAGTGGGAGAACATAAAGGCAACACATGTAATCTATCAATGACTTTTATGTAGAATACATAAAAAAAGAACTTCTGCAAAATAATAATAAGGTAAAGAGCCCAGTAGAAAATGGGCAACAGACTTGAGTAAGCATTCCATGAAAGAAGATATCCAGATGCCCAGAAAACATAAGAAAAAGTGCTCACACTTAATAATCACAGAGATTAAAAGTAAACAACAATGAATCAATACTGCATATTTACCTGGATAGGTAAAATTTTAAAAGATTGTCAACATCAAATGTCAATGAAATTTGGAGACAAATGGGTACTGCTAGTATGAGTATAGGTTGATATTACCACCGTGGAAACTAGTTTGGCATTATCTAGTATACTTGAAGATTAAGCATATCCTATAATCCATCAATTCTACTACATAGACTTCAAAAGACATAAAAATAGTTGTAGCAGGAATATTTCTAATATTTAGAAACGTAAACAGCTCAATTGACCATCATCAGGAGAATGTATAAATCAATTGGAATCTAATCACATAATGGAATAATTATTAAATAGAACCATAAAAGTAAATAGGGGCAAGCTACACATAAAACCATATAAGAGAATCTCACAAATACAATTTTGACTAAAAATAGACAAACAAAAAAATCAGACCTTATAGGATGCATAGTGCATTATAAACTTCAGGACCTGGCAAATGCGTATAGTGTTTAGGTAACCACACTTGTGCAATGAAATTATAAAGACAAACAGTGATGTGATTTCATAAAGTCAAGATAGTTGCTACCTCTAGGAGTGAATTGGCATAATGATTAAGAGAAGGAACAGGGAGAGTCTTATGAGATGCTGCTAATGTTCTGGTTTTTGGCCTGATTGTTTATTACATAAAGATTTCCACTGACCTCTGCATCTTTATTTTGCCCACCTTTCTATATGTGCACAATAAAGAATTTTTGCACCAAAAAAAGTTTTAAAACCTTATATTTCTATAAACATATTCTTTTTTTTGCACTCAAACATCAGGTCGCTCTGACTCATTATCTACATCTAGGCTTCTCTCACTATCCATCTGGGTGACATAAGGCATATCAGATTTTTTATTTATAAAACGAGAATGTGTTATTAGTATAGGACTATCTTCTTCCTGTTCTGAAATTTGACAACTTTATTTGCTCACTGTTTCATTATTTTAACTATAGAGTTTCACCATCATTGTTTCTGTGTTACAATTGTCATATCATTACTTTATCATGAGATATTTATTCTAAGCAATAATTAACATTCCCTCCAACAGAGTTACAACTCAGAAACCATTTCAGTTCTACCCCTCAGAGTCATATCCAGAAACAAATGGTGATCAAGACTGAGGATTGCTTGATAATGACATAAACTCTCAATTTTAATCTTATGCTAGAAAAAAAAAGAAATGGTTAAGTAATGTATTTTTTCTCTTCGTGATTGTAATAGGATTTGAAAAACAAATGTTATCACCTTCCCACTACAGTCTGTTTGCTAGTTTTGTTAGTGTTTCTTCACCATATGAAATAGGCGCGAGGCATTATAATGGCCCCCAAGGACACCAATGACCTAATTCTCAGAATCTGTGAATATGTCATTTTACATGACAAGAAGAAACGAAGTTTGTGACCTTAAAATAGGGCAGTTACCCTAGATTGTCTGAGTGGGTCCATGGTAATTTCTCAAGTTACATGAAAGGAAGGAAGAAGGAGGCAGAAATATTAGTTTTCGAGTGAAGAGATATGGAAAAAAACTCAACTAGCCATTTCTGGCTTTGACAGTGGAAGTGGGGCATAAGCCAAGGAATACTGGCAGTTTCTAGAAGCCAGAACGGCAAGAAAATACATTTTCCCCCAGAGCTTCATGGAGAAAACCCAATCCCACTGACACATTTTAACCCACATTTAGCCACATTTTAGGCCACTGAACCCATTTCAGTCTCCAAGCTCTAAAACTATAAAATAATAAATTTGTGTTGTTTATAGCCACCAAGTTTGTGGTAATTTGTTATAGCAGCAAAAGGATATTTATACAATAATACTGTTTCCTTGGGTATAATATTGTGGAAAAGTGAAAGCATCATAGATGTATTTCCATTCCTATTATCATTATTATTATCATTATTATTGTTGTTATTTTTACCTCCTAAAATCTTGGAGTCATATTTTTAAAAGAGACACCATAAAAAATTTTTAAAGCCAAATGGCATAACTGAGTTGCCAATAAATACCTGAGAAAGTAGAAGAAAATAGATCATGGTGCTAAAATTCACCCATATCCACAAGAAGACGTTACACAGGGTTGTGATTTTTCCCCCAATTTTGTAGGTAATTGTTAAATAATAATTTAAAATCAGGGCAGTCCAGGTGGCTCAGCAGTATAGCACCTGCCTTCAGCCTAGGGCATGATCCTGGAGACCTGGGATTGAGTCCCACGTCAGGCTGCCTGCATGGAGCCTGCTTCTCCCTCTGTCTGTGTCTCTGCCTCTCTTTTTCTTTCTCTCTCTCTGTGTCTCTCATGAATAAATAAATAAAATCTTTAAAATAAATAAATAAATAAAATCAGAGTAGTCACTCCAAAGGTAGAAATCAAGTAGAAGACTTTTAGGAAAGATGAACTGATATATAATAAAGATACCTGTGTGCATGTATATATTTGAGAGAATACTACGAAAAGTAGTCACAGGGAGCGGAGGTCTGTGGTTGTGCATGCTAGTAAGGGGTGCTTGAAAGAGAGGTGTGTGTGTGCAATATACCGATCAAAGATAAGAGTGTATATTTTTCTTTAAAGATTATTATCAATACAGTCTCAATAACTGAATAATGAAGTCAAAGTTAAAACTCATGAATACCCAAAGATTTTTGTCAGTTGCCCTAACCTTAATTTGTTTGTTAAATTAGTCAAAACTCTTCTTAGAGTTTTTAAAAAGGAAAATTGTAGGGTACGAACATATGTGAAAAAGCAACATGAAACAAAAACCCTTTTGCAGTAATGGAGATTATAAGCACAGTTTACAAGTGAAGGAGGAAAACAACCAGATTAATTTATCACAAAGATTTTAGGTGGCAAAACTCATTGAAAAATGTGTTTTATATGTTTCAGTTAACATTGTATAACTAGACTTCCTTCTTATTTCTGTTGATTCTTAAGTGTTTTCATGTATGCCATATCCCCCATCACTTAGGAGAAATTGCTTTGTATTACATTTCATTCAAAATGTATCTTTTAAATATATTGTACTTGCTCATGAAATATCCCTTATTTGAAACTGTAGGTATAGCTGTATGAGTAACTTTTAAAATCATATATGTTTATGTGAAGGGTTTTTAAATAATATTTTTAATTATAAGCTGAACAGGAACTCAGAATCCTTCATCTCCTTATAAATGAAGGTATTCTCTACCTACAGCTTTTGTATAATGCTTATGCTAATATGAAAAGGAGTTCCTGGATATTTACTCCATTACATGGAGTCCAAATAAACTCATTTTAAAAAGATATAAGTCGGATGCTAAAAGGAGTTCTTGGTTTAACTCTTAAAATCTGAACCAAAACTAAGAACTTGTTTTTCACAATGCTTTGGAACTAGCTTTTTGGCGGGGGGAGTGGGGGGGTGCGGTAGAGGAGACTAAATCTGGTGTAGAGTGAAGGAAACTTGATCTTTGAGAGAAAATGCAAATGCTAACAACCTAAGGGTGCCACCTGTCTGGCTTCCTTGAGAACCACAGAAAATATGTGCTTTTGCAACTGAACTCAGTCTGATGTTCAGAGCTGCAAAGCCCCCCACACCTGGTGGGAGCGGGGTCCACCAGCAAGCTTATTTCTCAACCAGACTTCCCACACTTTTGGTGCTGAATGGGCAAGACAGCAACAACAGATGGAATATTACTGCGGCACAAAAAAACATTTGAGGGAAAACATGTGCAGATGTATTTTGGCCATGAAACTATGTGAAAGGTCTTACAATTTGAGAAATTAATTAGAAAACAGAACTGTTGTGTAGAATTTGAGAAAGTTTTTGGCAGTAAGCAATTAACATTTATAAAACCAAATAGCCAACGCTTTTCTCCTCATCTTTCAAATAAAACATTTTATTTCAAAAAAAAAAAAAAACATTTTATTTCCAACATTTTCCCTTCCTAATTTAACAAACTCACAAACCCATATCAATGTACCAGTGGTGAATGGATACAGCCCTTAACTGATAAAGCTTTGCTATGGGAATGGAACTTTTTTTTTTAATGTAAATTCCTCACATTTTGGATTTTATTCTTTTTGACATATTTGTGATTTCCATTTGTTCTAAATTTGCAAGGTGAGAAACCTTTTAGGTCAACCAGATTTATAGTGAAATCTATTCATTCTATTTGTAGAATTAGGCAGTAATCAATAAGTTTTTATTTACTGTCTTAATGAAGACTTGGCCCAAAGTATTAGACTTAAACATTCATACTGATAGAAAATTCAGACTTCTTCAGCATAAAAATGCAGTGTGGTGATAAATACATGCTTTACATAACAGAGCTAAGATTCTATAACCTGAGAGAGGTTAAAAATAATTGTTTACCTTCCTACATATTTATTCAAAAGTTAGTATGCTTTATTATTCATATTTGTATAACACCTCCAGTGTGCCAAAAACTACCTGAGGATATTTAATGCTTTTTTCCCTTTGTTTTTATTTTTTAAAGCAATATTAGGTTTACACAGAATTGTCCATACACCCCCTAAGCCCACATTTATTACAATTGCTGAAACTATGTGGACACATTATCACCCAGAGTCCACAGTTTACATTAGGGTTGCTCTTGGTGGACATTCTACAGGTTTGGAAAAAAAAATGCATAATGAAATATATATACCATTATAGTGTCATACAGACCATTTTTACTGCCCTAGAAATCCTCTTTTCTCTGTCCTCCTCGACGGATTTTTAACCTTCACAATAACCCTACAGTGGACATCCTTAATTCCATTTTGCTGATGGGGGAATTAAAATCTGGACATGTCATATAAGATTCGAACTTTGTTCTGTATGACTCTTCAGTCTGTGTTTTTCCCAATTTCACAGTGGCTGTTTTCAACCAGGATTCCAAATGACCACCTTTTGTTTTGTTTTATATTGTTTTATTTATTTTTGGTTTGTTTTGTCTTGTGCTGTCATCACTGTCAAACTGAAATAAACTTTCCGGCCTCATTGGAGAATAGTTCTTCTGGCACCACGTTCATTGGAGATAATAGAAGTCTTGCTTAATATTTTACAGTATCAGCTCAGCTGTCAGATTTAAAACCCAGTTCTGACACTCTGATGCTTCTCCTGCTGTGTGCTGCCTCATGCTCTATGCCTTCAGAGTTTTCATCCATAAAACAGGGGCAATATTATTTCAAAGATTTAATATTTAAATGATTCTAAGGTAACTGCCTCACACATAATAAATGCTCAATCAATGGTAGCAATTACTTTCTGATTTTAAGAAAGAGATGGAAATGGGTTCAGTAGTTTTAATACTTATAATCTCTTGTTCTTTCCATCTGTTGGAGTAGGTTATTTAAAAGAGGATTCTAGTTACACTTGCTCTTGGTAAATCATTTTATTGTTTGTTACAAAATTGTTGGGATGTGAGACCAGGAAATGCTGTGTTTTTTCCTTTAAATTAACACTTTATTGTTTGGGTATCTCCGGGAGTACTATAAAAACTGAAATGTTGGCGTGTTGTTCTACATTATTTATATTTTTATGTTAGCCTGCAAGGTTTGCCTGCTATAAACAAGCAAGTACAAGGAGTAAGTGCTCCAAAGGAGATATTCCTTTCCTAGCACAGTTAAAATTGAATCCGCAGTTAATTTTTCACTTCCATTTTATTCTTAGAACAAAGTATTATACAGATTATGGTTTTTTGAGTCATATGTAAGAATGATGATTATAAGGATTTTTAAAAATACAAAATTTTAGCTTTTATGTTAAAAATGGAATCTCCCAAAAAAAATGGAATCTCTCAAAATGTATACTTAGATTTTATCAGAACTCTGGACCAAGTAATCATAAGCATCAATTATATTTTTATATTATGACTTAGGCGAATTCCTATTTTTAAAGATTAAAATACGTAGGAATAAAATAGCTTCACAGTTTTACGTATTTAAGTCCATCTACATTCACTATCTCTTTTATTGCCAAAAACACATCCCCAGAAATTTAGAAAATATAGTATTAACATCATCACTTTGTAGGTGAGAAAACAGAGACACAAAATAGAACTGAGTGACTTGTCTGAAATAACACACCGGTTGTAAATAAATCCAGGACTGGGGCTTATCTTCCCTATTTAAAGTCTTTGTAAAATTTCTTAACACACCAATAAGCGGAATTCTATTCTGATTCCACGTCCTTCTGCTCCCAAAATATCTAGTATGAGTCGTGTAGCCCGGAACCAAGATGTTCCCATTTTCTAAATGTCTGCACAACCAAGTCATTAGGCATAACTAACTGCTATCACAGCCATCTGTAAATGAGCTTTGAAAGAAACAACTTTGATACTGTAACAGAAAACATCACAGAGGCAGAGAACAGTATTTTATTTGATGAGTTTAACAATATCTCAACTAATAAATTGCCTGTCATCCCTGCCCAGTGTAGAGATAAGGGGATGAGGACATGTAGATGCCCTTTTTGGCTTGCCAATTTGTAATTATTCCATGACAAAACACAGTGTTACTATGATTGATGAAACATTTTAGGGGAAAAAAAAAGGTGAGGGGAGACTTAAATGGAAAGATTTTATTAGGTTTTAAAATGACACTGCTAACAATAGTGCTGGGGAAAAATAAACACAAAAACATTTTAAGTAGATAGCAAGAACGCAACCTAATCCAAACTGCTTAGAATGTCCTTGCTGTTCTCACTTACTTTTGCATCATATATGGGGATGCAAACAACTTAATTCTAAGGTTATTGTTGCAACCTTTTCTGCTTTGTACTTTGATCAGAAATAGTGTCTGAAATAAAAATGAGGTACCTCTAAGACTTCAGTGGCTTGTCATAAAAGGATGTTATTAAACATAAAAAAAAATCCAGTAACTGCATACCCTGAGCTAGAAAAGCACTAGAGTGATAAGGAAATGTACATTATACAGTAATATTAAGATCACTCTGATCTTGAGCATTCATTTTTAAGTTGGACAAAGTTTTTGAATCAATCTCCCTTGCTCTTAAGTATTCGTATCTCAAGTTATATAATCAGTTTTACCGTCCCATATTGGGTCAGATCACTGGTCCAGAAAATAAGGCATCAGGTCTTTTCCCAGAGTCTGTGCTATTAGCTAAATCATCTTCACACTGCTCAGTGTACCTAACCAGTGGTATAAGGCTACAAAACTGATGGAGGAAAGCAATTTCTAACTGACCCTTAAGGCAATTATTTTAGAGCTGGAAGCGTGATATTTGATTACACCTAGTATCATTTTCAATTTAAATAGCTATAAATTACTCACATCTTTTTTTTGAATGGCAACAAATGGTTTTAAATCAGTGAACTCTTCTGAGAATTGAAGAAATGTCCATATGTTTATTATATGCCCCATAAAACAGGATTTCTTTACATGCTTTAATTATTTCTTGGGGCCATGATTTTATTATGTGTAAATTTATTTTTATTTTTATTATTTTTTTACTAAGAAATCCTATAAAATAGTCAAGTGACTAATGATTTGAGACCAGCCATACATAAATGATAAAATAATAGTTTTGTGACATGCTTTATGATAAAAACAGGTTTGTCTTAAAATATAAACAAACGTCATGTCTAATCCTGCTGGGATGAAAACTAGGAGTACAAGATTTATTTTTCACAGTCCCAAAGTAGATCTCAAATATCTAAATTCAATTAGAGGCCTTTGTCCTCTTAAAGAGGCTTCGGAAGGCAGAGGGAGTTAATCTTGGCAGCACTCTGGAAATGAACAAACCCCAAATAGCCTGGGTCAGAGGAGTTTGGGATCAGCACACAGGCAAGCAAAGGAGCAAAGTAGGGTCAGGGAAATACGGAGTATGAATTACCTACTGAATACCACAACCTCCATTGCAGTTTGAACACTAGTATGACTTAGACCTCTTACAAACCATATACCAAGTAATAAACAGTTTGTTGATAAAAGGTGTATGACATACTCATATCTGGGTGCAAACAAAAAAACTCAGTATTGTGTTCACCTCATTGGACAACCATTTATTGTGCATGTACTATGTAGCATATATATATATATAAATGTCTGAAAATACAAATATCAATTATTTATGGTCTTTTTCCTTGATAACCTCACAGTTTAAAATCAAGGACATATTTATAGTGAGTTCATCCAGTTATAAAATATGGAAAACTTGTTTTAATAATAATGAAATATGAAAATAAGCTTTTATGTATATCATAGTTTGGCACATCAAGTCTACTTAAGAAAAAGTAAGCTTCCATGGCCATTTTTTCTCAAGCAGATTGGCGCCATGTTTTTTATTCATCAAAAGTTGTTATTTGAGTAGCTTAGCCACAGATTTTTAAGTCTGTTCTTACAATTATTGTACTTTATTTTGTACGTGTTAAGACATCTGTCATATTTGAAAGGATATGTCACCAAAAAGATTGAAAAATTATTGAAATTAAATTTCTGTATTTTTTCTTTCAATGATTAAAAACTATGTATACTTATACAGACATATATATACATGTATATATATAATTATAAATACATAAATGACAGTCAAAATACATAAATGACATTTCACGATAATTTTTGATGAATGTCTGATATGACTTATGGCAAATACCTAAAGAAAAAGAGGTCATCCTGACATTGTCAAGATAAAGTTTATGTTTGGATGGAGAAGATGGAAAGAAAAGAATCAAAGGTGCCTTCAACACAGGTCTGCACAAGGACTCATGAAATAATGATGTGGATAAAAAGAACTTGAGGCAAAATGGCTGTCATCTTTGAGGAGGAAGGTAATAAATTAAAAGGTCCCATAGTTAATTTAGGGAATTGTTGGAAGAGGTAAGTAGGAATATCTAGTAGCTATTGAATTAAAATGCAGAGAGAGATCAAGGATGTAGAAAAACAAAACAAAACAAAAAATAAGCCTGTCCCCAATGGTAATAGTTGACTACAGAGAGTGACTATGATCTCCAAGAAGGAGAAGGACAAAGGGCTGCTAAGAGAGACATATTAGGGATGCACTAAATGTTGATTGCAGATAGCCTGAAATGCTGCCCATGCTTTGCTTTCTGGGCCCTGCACTATAATTAAAGGATCTGAAAAAATGGGTGTTAGGCTTTTGCCCTACCAAAAATTAAAATTTAACATAGATTTGACCATTAAACAAATACTATTTTTTTGATATTTAATATTGATCAGTCTGATATCAAGATGCACCTATTGACTGATGGAGAAGTAAGTTGTGATTTTTGCCATTTCCTTCTCCGAAATTAACATAGTCTTGTCTCTAGGAATGGATCATAAAATGTGCAAGACTTAGGCTGGTACCATCAATGTAGGTATCAGGAAAGAATATCACTAGACATCAGACAAGCAAAATCCTAGTTTAACTAAAAGAAAAAAAAAAAAACACAGACAAAACTGATAGTTTTTGCATTTCAATACCATCTCTCACACCTAGATGCAGTGAATATAGAGGTCAAAGTTATAATCGCAAATTATAGAAGGCAGCATATCATCATTATACTATGTACAGTTGGACCTCATGTAATATTAGAATGGAATGTGAAAGGATTAGAGTCAACTTCATGATACAGTTAAAAGAGTACTAGGTAGCTGTATGGATAAATGTTTAAACTTTTGGTAAGTATAGATTAGATACAGGGTTTTTTTTTTCTAAAACATTCTATTACATTAATCAAGTGTCATAAAATTTATGGCATCTTAAAATCAAGGAAACAGGTTCTCATTGATAGTTAAATCAGGCTGCGAGTGATGTAGGTATATACTTCGATAGTGTGTCATCTCCATTTTCGTGGTTCATGGATTTACTTTTAAATTTGCTTTAAACTTTATGTGCATTCATTATTAGCAAAATATAACTGAATTTCATCTGTAATCTGATCTAATAAAATGTGTCTTATAATGAGAAATATAGGTCTTTTTCATGTAATGTAACAGTTGATAGATTTGATAGATATTTTTATTCTAGCAAAATTATTTCATGTTAGGTATTTTATTTTACCTATAGTTTCATTTTTTTCCCTCTTAATTTTAACTTCACAATTTACTATTCCTCCCTCTTTTCTTTGTTTTTTTTTTTTTGAAAATTCAGTTGTGAATTTTCAGTCCATTTCCTATCTAGGGGCCAAAGGCAGGACCCCCCAAGATGGGGCCACTTTAGCATGAAGGTTCTTTTGAGTTACAGAGGTTAGAAAAGAGACCTGCTCCAGGAAGAAAGCTATCACCAAAGACAACTATGTTATACTACAAACCAGGTATGGTAGACACAGAAGAATCTAGCAAGGCCTGTTTGATCAAAGTCCTCTGTGACCCACTGATTCTGAGTGGTCCAACAAACATTTGTTTATCAAACTTGAAATCTAAAAATTAATTAATTAATTAATTAACTCTTTTCAGCATCCTGTGAATTGCATTCCTTTGAAGTCCTGCACCCTAACCTCTTTCTCCTTAGATCAGAATGACATAAATACATTTTTGCCTGACTGTCTTTAGCATTTCCACATCTGAGTGGCTTCTCCCATCCATACACTATTAAGTTTGATTTTCTTCTGTTCATCTGTCTCATGTCAATCAGATTCTTAATCCAGCTAGAAAGACCTTGAATGGGACAGGAAATTCTTGTTCCCTGACACCTATTCCTGGTGCTCATAATCAAATCCATATTTTTATCCTTTACTAATAGTAAGTAACACCACCTCCTTTCTGCAGTGTGCTCTGCTTGCCCACTGTACCCTATTCTCACCTTGACCAAAGTAATATCAACTCTATGAACCTTCCTATGTCCTTATTATTAGTTTTTCCTGTCAGTAAATATAAGAATCTTAAGCATCTCTTATTTTACACGTCCGTAATCCTACAGTCATTATCCATTTGAATTCATATATTGTAGAGTTGATCATCCACCATTAGTACACCTCAATCTAACCTTCCTCTGTGTTGAGCCCTGTCTACTAAATCCCATCCTTATTTGATTAAAACATTACCTTGAATGTTTATTTCACAGAGAGCACTTGGGTGGGTGATCTACTCTCTGAATCCATGTGTTTCTAAAAATGTTTATCACCCTACTGAGTAAAAGGTTTCTTTAGCTGGTTAGAGAACTATAGGCTCAGTTATTTTATCCCAGTGACTTGCACATGCTAGCCCACTGCCACTCAGTTATGTTAGTGAGAATTTGATGCTATTCTAATCATTTTTCCTTTGTTAACTGGCAACTTTTTTTGGTGACTGAGAGCTTATAAGATTTTTCTCCCTATCACGGATTTGATTTTCTCCTTGAATATGTATTACTTTAATGATTAGAAACAAAAATCAATAAAACTAGTTTCTCAAAAACTATTTCATAACCATCACTTAAGTACCAGAAAGACTATAAGAGTGTTATTCATCTTTACTATTAAAGTTAATAGATACAACAGAATGAGAAAAAAATTAGAATCATTGATTCATAAATTGAAATAAATGTATGAGGATTTTTATCCTACCCTCTGCAGCCAATGAGCAAGAGAAGTGGCTTCCAGTGTCTAGAGAAATAAGATGGCTTGTTTTCTTTCTTTGTGTATTCTGCTTGGTTTTACTCATTTGCTCTAAAAGGTGTGTTTAAATAGTTCTGACAAAGAGAGGAGCAAAAAATGATCATAGCATAGAATGGGAACATTTTCTTAAGTGCTACATTTCCTTCAGAAAATAAATAAATCAAAAACAGCAACAGAGACCATTCTATCCATGAAGGGGTGTTGCGGCGGCGGGGGGGGGGGATATATCCTTGACAAAATCTGAACCATAATCAAAGGCACACTTTTCCTTTCAAAAAACTTGAGGTAATATCTGTTGCTTCAGTTTAAAAAACACATTTTCATTGAAGAAATTCTTTAAAATAATGAATACCCAGTGGGAAAACTTGATTCTTATGTAATCTTATTTTCTTTACCATGATAATTCTAACATCTTGCGTTTGATATATATGACTTTTCTTTACTAAATTGGATTTGCTAAATCAATGGTCATAGAAACATGAGTTTATACCAAGTGTTCTATAATCAACAATGGAAAAGTGAGAAGTGTATCTTCAGTGCTGGATTTATTTATTTTTTATCTGTCTTCCTAATAATTCTGCAAATGTGAGTCTGTGTATATGGAGGGTGGGTCATGTGTGTATCATATTCTGGCCTGCACTTAAAGATTCGGGTGCAGAAGAAATTCCTAGAGGGGAAGAAGAATATAACTCTGTCTTTCTTTTCCTTGTCTTATATAGAGGATGTAATGACGTCATTTCAGTGTGGAAACAATAACTCCAGTTCTTTTCTTGGCTGGCTGAACCCATTCTAATTCCATTGTAGTTCTTTTATCTTTCCCTTCTCCTGACCTTTTCTTCCCTTTACCTGTATGTTTACTTTAATATTCCCAAGAAAAGTACAAACCACAGAAAGTCCATAATTGAGGAGGCTAATAATGATGATTTTTCTAAGTTCATTAGAGCATTGGGGATGAGAAGAGAATTGCCAGTGCTACTGGAAACAAATGAGCCCAGCAGGCTGCCTTGGGGAGAAAAAGAAAAGGAAAAAAATAAAGCTTTGGCGTTGCTCCACCTTTGACATAGAGGGCCTGTTTCACAAGGAATCACATAATAGTTATAGTCATTTTAGTGTTCAGATTTACGGAGCAATACTGGCGATCATGTCCAGAGGGAAAATGTGTGTAAGAGCTATGCTGCTGTTAAGGTTCCATGGCTTTCAAGTTGTTATAATCCATTTGAGCCCCACCAATATCTCAAGTGCTTGGAAAAGGGAGAATAATATTTTCTCTTTTTTAATTATTTTTCCCTGACTGAGGTCAATAGATTAACCAAAATGGAATACCAACTCAAATTGTGTTCAGCTTCTGGAATGCCAGTGTTTTATAAAACCACAAAAAAGTCACAGAATTTTACTTTATTATACAGAAAGCAATACAGTATGATTTGTTGCCCAAAATGTGTCATTACTTGGATAGTCAATATCACCCTTAAATTTAGAGATTTAGATGCCCACTAATTGAACCTTAAGAGACAACTTTATGACAAAGTACACCTTACTCTATAATACAGAGATAGAAGGTAGAACCAGCTAGTCTTAAGTATAAAAAGCACATACAACAGATTTTTCTCTCTAAAATGCATGATTTAGCCCATGAGAGATTTAGTTTTGTCATAAGTAAAAGAGAGATGATACTAATCATTGTGTTGTTGTAACAATTAAATAAAATGAACCATCTAGCAGAACGCCTGAGAAATGTTTTCTATCTTCTTTCAGATTATTAGGTATAAATCACACTGATCTAGTTTTTTATATAAGCCCACAATACCAAATTGAGTAGCTAACCACCAACCACAGGAACAAGTTGCCCAAAAATTTGTTGAGAGAGAATGTTTCTAGCATGTGCATCTGATTATTATTTACACCCCGGCGTGGTTTTCTGGTAAGCTGAACTGAACCACGTGGAACCCCAAAGATTTTTTCTGGCCAACACTGGGATCAAAAATAAGCTAATGGGCTTTCTTGGTCCTTGTTCTCGTCTCTCATATCCTAACCTCCGGACTGTTATTACTCAGTTGGTAGGAAGAGCCAAACCCAAGTGAAAACAAACAAAGAACAACAACAAAAGGAAAAAAACAAGAATGTAGTAATGGCACAGCAACGTCCATTAAACTACGGAGATCAAAGCAGATGGTGTCAGGAGAGGAGGTCCACCTAGAGATAAATGCAAAGAAAGGCAGCAAGCTGGCTTGCTCCTTGCACTAGAGCTGAGGAAATGCCAGGCTCCTGATTCTGACACATCCTCTGGAAGAGGAGGGAGCCTTGAGTGTTACCTCATAATTAAATTGTGTATGGCTCTATGCTTGACTATTCGATTGTTAATACTCTTGTCTTAATGTCCTAAATGCACCTCAAACTTTCCTTGTCCAAAAGCAAACTCCCTCCTTAGCCCCAAAGGGAAGCTCCTCTTCTGCTTTTCCCTGTCCTGGTAAGTGGATCAAGGTATCAGCCAAAATCTTCTAAGCGGGAACCTGGGAGTCATCCCTGCCTTCTCCCTCTCCAACTAACTCATATCCAGTTAGTCCCTGATCCCCACTAATATTTTTAAAATTCTTTTCCTCTGAAAAATCCAAACACACAAAATTTTAAAAAAATAATAATAATATAAAGATCGCAGGTAGCCATTATCCAGCTAATACAATTATCAATTCACGCCGAATCTAGTTTAATCCTAACGACCTTCCTTTCTCTTCTCGCATCATTGATTTTTAAGCCCTAAGTGTTTCTGAAATACAGCTCATCCCACTTTTTTCCCTGATTGTGCTTTGGTTAGTTCTTCATGTCTTGCAGCATTCTACTAGGTCTCCCTCTCTCTCTGGCAAATAAATAAATCTTAGCTAATTTTCCTTATATTTCAAAACTATTTTGAAATTCAAATCTAATCAGATTTCTCCACTACTGAAATCTGATAATGGCCATTCTTTTTTACCCACTGAATATAGTCCCAAATCCTTAGCAAGTGTTTTCTGAGTTTAGACCATGCCCACTTGCACAGATTCTTGCCTCACGCCCAACAATACAGCTCTCCTGTAAATTATGCCGCTCGTGCAGGCCTCCAAGCAGTGGAGGTGAGCTCTCGCCTTTGAAAGGATTATTGGGAACCCCTTTAGTTTGTCTACATTCTTATACTTCAGTGCCTGGCTCCAGCATCCCCTCTTCTTCTTAGCCTTCCCTGCAAATAACCTTCACCCTTCTAGCCAAAAACTTGCCCAGGAAGCCATTCTCCTCTCTGAGTTACCTCTCTACTGCTAAATTCCCCTTGTGTTCATTACCCACACTGCATTCTAATAACTTGGGCTTTTATCCATCTTCTCCAGAAGTCTGGATCCTCTTCTGTTACATGCCTTTGTTCTCACAGCACTCAACTCATGATGTTAGACATGAACCATTAAAAATTTTTGCTGGCGTGTTTTAATGATATTTGATAAATTAAAAAAAATTTTTGTCTCCAACTTAATGGTGTAGCAATGAATTTTTCGGGTGATATTCTAATCTAAATATTTATTTTATAATCCCACAAGAAGGTTTAAATGGAAGCTTTAAATATAGCATTACAGAGAGCAGGAAACATAACTGGTAAATTGATGTGAACAATGAAAATGAGAGCACAAAAGGAGCAGGCTTCTATTTTCCTATATTATAGCCATCCAAAGAAACTTTCTCCTTGAAAATTAATTACTGTGAAGCTGGACACTGGAAAGTTTAAAGTTATTTAAATGCTTCAAATTTATATATTGCTTCATGAAGATAATTTCTTGCCTATCTCCACTATCTTGGGGGAAGAGAGGAGGTTACTTTCAGATAAGTGCTATTTTATGAAACAAGATTTGACTCGGACCATTAGGGAGTTAGTCCTTATTGTATATCGAGTCCAGAAGATTGGGAGAGAGATAACAAAATACTTTTATTTCCCAATTCTTGATAAGAGAGCTAAGAGGTCAAGTGCTCAAAACCACACGGTAGAGAAAGACACAAAAATCATTGTTAATCTCTTCCTTCTGCCTATTAATAGTGTTACCCAAGACTTTTAAAAAATGTTGGAGTCCAATAACTTATTGCCATATTAATTTATTTTTAGAAAACATAATCAGTTGATAATAAAGTGTCTCATTTTCTTGGACTCTGACCAATACCTCAAACCTAGTGAGTCCTTTTTCTCTGTATTTTTGCATATCATTTTTCAGCTGTAGACCACAAGGGATACAATCTTCCTCGTTCTCTATATTACCAATAACTGATCTGAGAGCACAATTTCTTTTAAAGTTAATATAAACTTCTCCCAGTATGCAGTAAAAGGAGTCAAATTTTGAGATAAAAATTGAAACTTTTATTTTAATAAGAACTCAATTATATGCTCCTGTGTTAACTTGCTTTAGAATGTGAACTCTGACAGCAGGGCACATATCCTGACTTTTTGATTAATTTTTACTTATTTCCCAGTGTAGACCATATTCACATTTGGGGACTAGGAAACTCCATAAATATTTGAGTAACTAAATGATTAAATCAAACCCAGGGTTAGGAAATATTTTTCCTTTACTCGATTTGGATGATTGTGTTCAATTTGTGAGCTACTCGCAGTTAATTTTAATAAACTAGTTTTGTGTATGCGTACATAAACATACATGCTCGCTCTGAGTATATATGTACATGCTGTCATTAGAGTTGTAGAACTCATCTCTGTACACAGAATAAATTAATAAATACACACACGTTAATGAAGTATTACCTCTTAATAAAGTTTCAACTCCTTAGCACACTAAAGCTATTCAAAATTGATCTTACTTTATTATCAGACTTTCAGTGATTTTCCTCAATTCTTCCAGCCTTCATATGCTTTTGCTTAGGGTTGGCATATGTCTAGCCAATGGCTAAGCATGAACAAAGTGTTTTAAATATACTTTTTGAGGGGCACCTGGGTGGCTCAATGGGTTAGTCATCTGCTTTCAGCTGAGGTTCCAATCCCACGGTCCTGGGATTGAGCCCCGCCATCAGGTTCCCTGCTTAGAGGAAGTCGGCTTTTCCCTCTCCCTCTGCCCTTCCTCCTGCTTGTGCTTGCTCTCTCCCTCTCTCTCTGGCAAATATATAAATCTTTAAATATAAGTAACAAATATGCTTTTTGAAATTTTTGAAACATATAACCCTTTAGGTCAGCTGTGTACTGCCCAGTATCACAAGCAATGCCACCTTCTGTTATCTGACACCTGATGGAGTCTCCCACCTGGCCCATTGGAGCTTTTGAGAGCTCAGCCTTTGTTCTTATATGTCTTATAAGTTGTTGGCCCCTCAGGGGAGTTCAAAACTCATCTCTTCCTGTTCTGCCCTATTTATCTAAGAATAAATCAGGTTTTATGTTGCAGATTAGAGCTTTCAGTGAACAAGGGATTCAAAATCAAACCCCTCAGAGAGGTGCCTGTTAAGGTAAGGGGAAAAGGCCTGGCGCAAAAACACAACAAAAATCTTAGGTGCAAGGCCTGATGTAGCTGTGCTCTTGATACTGGAAAAAAAAAAAAAAAATGTTCTTACTTCTCACAGGCTGATTGGTTTTTCTCTTGAACTGATTTTTCCAAGCAACTGAAATAGTAGTGTGCCCATAGTAGACATTTGGGTGTGTGCTCAGAGCAAAAGACACACTGAGTGCTTCTGGCTTGCTTTGTTTTAGGGACAGGCCTTCCTTAGGCCCAGGAAGGGAGTATAGCACAGTCCTACCAGTCTTACCATGAAATAGGTCTGAATTGTAGGACATCCTGCTAGTAGTGAAGATCTTATACTTGTTGAGTTTTGGACCTCATGGTTAACACTCAAGGCCAAGTCTCAAATATTTGAAAGTCCGTTTACAGAGATCTTTGGTAAACTAAATGGTATTTTTCCACATCATAAAATGGAATAACACCATTTTATTGATATTTTGGCTAACTCAAATAACATGGAATTCGTAGGGAAAATATGTTAATGTGATGGTCCTGCATAAAGTCATTATGCCAAAGTAGATATTCTACATCTGAATTATTAAAATGGAAGTGGCTCAGAGGATGAGTGGTTACCTTTGTGTAATGGCATTACAGATGATTTTTATTTTCTTTCTTTTCAGCATTCTTCTGAAGAATTATACTACGCAGCATTAAATTACTGGAACTTTAAATTTGAATTATGGGAAAACTAATTTTAAGATACTATGTTATAGAGTCTTTACGAGTATCTTTATTATCATATATATGTCAGGATAAGTGATTTAAACTAGGTCCCAGACTCCTGAAGTTCCTTTCCACATAGAAAGGGGATAACATTACATGCTAATGGCCAAGTAGCCTTTAAGAATTTTAACCAAAGTGTAATAGGACCAGAATCCTAGAAATTTAAATAGCAATAGTAATATTTTTAAAATAATGAGATTAGCAGCTCGGATATAGGGCTTACTGCATGCTAGGTGCCACTCTAAGAATTATCTGAACATCAATTTCTTTAGTCTTCTTGACAATTACCTGAGGCAGTCACAACGTATTTTCCATTTTCAATAATCTTTCTATCACGGTGACTAGCACATAATAAACACTCAATAAATGGTAGTTATTACTACTATGAACTCTTATAATGCAGTATTTAAGAAAAATGAGATCACTTTGACATTCAGAATGCTCCAGGCCTGAGTCAGACTTTGCCACTTATTAGTTGAGTACCTTTGGGCAAGGTAATCCAACTTTCTATATTTCTGTGTTATTTATACAAATAGAAATGATGTCTGTATCGGTAGGTTTATATGAGGATTAAAAATGAGTGTTAGATAATGTATATGAAGTGCTTAGTATGGTGCCTGGTTCATTGGGAGTCTTCAGTGAATGGGAGTCAATCATGTCAATCAGACAGCTGCATCTTAAAATGTGCTCCCCTGGAAGCTACAGGGTAGGAAACTACCTTGAAGTCAGGTCAGAGGTGAAATGACATCAATTACATTATTTCCTTCTCGTGCCATAACATCTTTTAAGAGTTCCATAATATGTAAAATTATGTCCAAACAGAATTATATGAAAATGTAACCCATGAAAACCTCAACTTTTAAGACTCAATGAAATCTCTTCTGACCTCTTTTCCTGCTCTAGTAAAAAGAATGAGGCCATTATTCACCCTTGCAGTCTTCTTTCACCACATACACACTTCCCTGTCCTCTGCTTACACCCCCCTCCCCATTCTTTTGTCAAGGTGCCTAGATTCTGAAGGGCAAAGGCAGGGCTGTGGTTCTTCTTTTATCCTCCAACAGAGATACAACGTCAAAATATCAAAACAAATCAAGGGAAATGATTGGCCAATGGAAGAGTAAAAGCTATTAACCCAATGGATATCCCTAATTTAAATGATATTTATTAAGGAAATTACAATAACATAAAAAATATAATGTTATCTTCCCTTTTGTGTTCCAGTCAATTAATTTATGTAAGTTTACTATTAATATTTGGTAATTTTTTTTGTATTCATATATGTCTGGTTTCATTATTCAAATGTCATTGTATTTATGAAAGAATAAATATGGCAGAGAGTTCTGACTATTCAGAATCTTGTCTTTATTTGTCCTGGCCTACCTCCCTTCCTGCCTTAAGACAACCAGCCTTCCTTGCAGTCAGGTGTGGCCATTTAAATGACTTCCGGTGAATAGAATGTGGACCAAAGTAATGGATGACTCTTTTACGCTCTCAACTCCCTACCTGGACCGATACAGAGAAGCCCTATGGGGTGGTGGAGCCATTAGATGGAACAGTTGTGCTTGTGTCCTTGAACCATTGTGAAAGAATGACCAGAACCCTCACCTTGGTCTCTGACTAGAGCAGTAAATTATCTTTTTATTGTTCTGAGCTGTTACATGTTTGGATACATTGATAGCACTTAGCCTATTATAATTACTATAATAAGTCAAATGATAAAGCATATAAATATTAAAATAAGAGTATGAAATAGAACTATACAGGTTGAATATCTTGAAAGGATAGTATTTGCAAATCTTACCTGACCTGTCCATAGTAGTCATTTTTGAAAAAAAAGAGAGGAATGTACCTCCAGGTGTCTACCATACAATAATGTCTGTACATATATCCTTAGTGTTTGAAAATGAGTAAGTGGAAATAAAATTTGAGTTAAAAATAGAATGCAGGGATACCTGAGGGGTTAAGCATCTGACTTAGGCTCAGGTCATGATCTCAAGATCCTGGGATCAAGCCCTGCTTGTGGGGAGCCTGGTTGTCCCTGTCCCTCAGCCCCTCCCCCTGCTAGTGCTCTCTCTGTCTCTCTGCCACTCTCTCAAATAAGTAAATAAAATCTTAAAGAAAATAGAATGCAAATATAAAGTTTCCACTTTCCTTCTGAAATCACTACCTCAGTGTCTTTCGATCTCTCAAAATAGACCATAATTCATTTGACAAATCCTTATTATACATTTTTGGCACTTTAAAATAATTCTCACAGAAGCAGCAGGATGCAACAGTTAAAAAAAATAGGCTTTGGAACCAAACTACCTGGCTCTGCAACTAAATAGCTGTGTGATGTTGGCAAGTTACTTTTTCTCTCTATTCCTTATTTTCTTCAGCAATTAAAGGGGGTCACAATGATACCTACTTCCTAGAGCTTAGGTAAGGATTCAGTGATTTCATATTTATAAAGCATTTGGAAAAATCTCCAACTTTCAGTTATCACTACATATCTGCAATAGCCTGTGTACAAATTAAATGTTACACAGCTTATTCTGAAAGCGAAATTAAACTTGGTTTGATAATAATGGAGGATAAAAATTAAAAATATTTATCAAACTTGTTTTTGCAATGATTCCCCTATGATTTCTCTCTGTACTCCTCATTTGCTCCCCTCTACCTTCAGAAATATTTCAGTTGCCTTATGCTTCATCTTTGCCCAACATTCTGTCTTCCTTTTAGTGACCTGTCTGCTCCCTAACCAATACTTAGCCTACCCTGGATTGGCCAGTTGGGGTCTGTTTCAGACGGCTGCCTTGACAGACTAGCACAAACTGGGAGGCTCCAAACAACACAAACACAGCCTCTCCAGCTCTGGGGGCTAGAAGTCTGAAATCAAGTCTGTTGGAAGGGGCATGTTCCCTCCAAAGAGTCTAGGGAACCCCAGAGTTTCTAGCTTCTAGTGGTTGCCCACTGTTCTATTCTTGACATCCCGTGACTTGCAGCTGCATCTCTTCAAGCTCTTCCTTTGTCCCCACATAGCCTTTTTTTCTGTGTCTTCATGTCCAAATTTCCCATATATTTATTATAAGGATACCAGTCACTGGATTAGGGCCCACCTAATTCGGTGTGACATCATCTTAGCTTAATTACATCTGCAAAGGTCCCATTTCTAAAGCCATGCTCACAAGACACAAGGTTAGGACTTGAACATCTTTTTGTGAGACATAATTCGACCCAAAAGACTTAATGTCAGCTGAAAATATTCTCTTTCTCCTCTAGCCCATTATGGTCACTTCTGAAAGGCGCTTATCTTCTGTTTTATTGACTTGATAGGTAATATAAATTTGCTTTCTAATTTTTCACAAAGGGCTTATGAATCTATATATTTTCTGATAAATTATATTACAAGACTATAAGGTAAGGACCATGGACCATGATATATTTTTTTTATTTGTGTACTCTTCATAGGATGATAAAATGTACATGGTATTTAATGAATAAATGCATTAATAAGTAAAGAGATGTAGACCGAGTAATGTAAAATCCTTCTAGGGAATAAGAAAAAAAATAAATGGTACATGATTAGAGCATGTCAATTTGTAATCTCTGATTTTTTTTAACTTACAGTATGCTTTTGACTAATTATAGAAAGGATTATAAATTTACAAATGAGTATATATATGCATTGACGTTATTATAATTAAATTACATATACAATTTGGAACATGTTCCAATACAGTTTCAATAATTACGTTCAGTGTTTCAGAAGTAAGAGATTCTATTTTGCTTTGCAACTACAAAGAAAGTGTCACATTATAATAAAATTAAGACAACTGTGGAATGTAGATTGTTCTGTTAACTCTTCCTAAAAATTGACTTTGCCTTGATTTAAACTGTTTAACAGTCACAGTCCCCAAACCTTGGTGGAAAATATTGAAGTTAATTTCAATCATATATAAATAATGTTTTAAATGGACATGTCCACAGATGACAATGAATGTGGAAATTTGACCCAGCCCTGTGGTGAAAATGCCAACTGCACTAACACGGAGGGAAGTTACTACTGTATGTGTGCACCTGGCTTCAGATCCAGCAGTAACCAGGACAGGTTCATCACTAATGATGGAACCATCTGCATAGGTAAGTTTGGCTGCCTAACTTGGATTTGTATAATCCTACAAATTCTAACAGGACTATTCCTAGTCATTCACTTCACATCAGATACAGCAACAGCCTTCTCATCAGTTACCCATATCTGCCGAGATGTAAACTACAGCTGAATTATCTGATATATACATGCAAATGGAGCCTCCATATTATTTATTTGTTTATTCATGCCTATGGGATGAGGATTATATTACAGCTCCTATGTATTCATAGAAACATGAAACATTGGAATTATTCTTCTATCTGTGACCATGGCCATGGCATTCATAGGTTACGTCCTCCCATAAGGACAAATATCTTTTTAAGGAGCAGCTGTTATCACACATTTACTTTCAGCCATCCCTTACATCAGAACTAACCTGGTAGAATGAATCCAAGGTGGTTTCCCAGTTGATAAAGCAACCCAAACATGATTCTTCACATTCCATTTTATCCTCCCATTCATTATCACAGCCCTGGCTATAGTTCATCTATTATTCTTAAACGAATCAGGATCCTTCAGGGATTTCATCTGATTCAGACAAAATTCCATTTCACAATTAAAGATATCCTAGGAGGGATCCCTGGGTGGCGCAGCGGTTTGGCGCCTGCCTTTGGCCCAGGGCGCGATCTTGGAGACCCGGGATCGAATCCCACATCGGGCTCCCGGTGCATGGAGCCTGCTTCTCCCTCTGCCTATGTCTCTGCCTCTCTCTCTCTCTCTGTGACTATCATAAAAAAATAAATAAATAAATAAAAATAAATAAATAAAATAAAGATATCCTAGGAGCCTTATTCCTCATTCTAACATTAATATCACTAGTCCTATTTATACCTGACCTACTGGGAGATCCAGATAACTACATCCCTGCAAACCCAGTTAACCCCCCACCACACATAAAACCTGAGTGATATTTCCTATTTGCCTACGCTATCCTACGATCCATCCCTAAGAAACTAGGAGGAGTACTTGCTCTAGTATCCTCCATTTTAACCCTAGCAATTATCCCCTTACTCCACACATCTGAACAGTGTGGAGTAATATTTCGACTACTCAGTCAATGTCTATTCTGACTATTAACACCAGATTTACTCACAGTAACATGAATCGGAGAACAACCAGTAGAACACCCCTTTATTATTATCGGTCAAATAGCATCAATCCTGTACTTCACAATCCTCCTAATTCTAATACCAATCATTAGTATTATTGAAAATGACCTTATAAAATGAAGAGTCTTCATTGTATAATTATTATTTTGGTTTTGTAAACCAAAGATAGAGAATAATCACTCTCCCTAAGACTCAAAGAAGAAGCATCAGCTCCACCATCAGCACCCAAAGCTGAAATTCTTTTTTAAACTATTCCCTGATAGACAAATCCCACCCAACAACTTTCCCAATTCATATATTGCTACAATTCTACTGTGCCATGTGAGTATGTCTAAAATATTTAACCATAACTACCTATTCAACCAACACAGAATTTTTTTTCAATTTTTGTCATGCATTAATGGTTTGCCCCATGCATATAAGCATGTACATGCTATTATTAATAGTACATAAGGACATACATTCAAACACTTATCCATTCCAAAATAAAATGAATCAGACTCCTCACCCAGTCCGGAAGGGCTTAATCAATAAGCCTCAAGAAACCATCAATCCTTGCACAAAGTATCCCTCTTCTCGCTCTGGGCCCATACTGCATGGGGGTTTCTAGCCTGAAACTATACCTGGCATATGGTTCTTACTTCAGGACCATATAATTCTTTACTCCTATCCTTCAACCCTCTCAAATGGGACATCTCGATGTCCAATCAGCCCATGATCATACATAACTATGGTGTCATGCATTTGGTATCTTTTAAGTTTTAGTTGGGGGGACAGATATCACTCAGCTATGACCGTAAAGGTCTTGACGCAGTCAAATAACTTGTAGCTGGACTTAATTAATATCATATACCAGCATCACATAACCATAAGGTATAATTCAGTCAATGGTTACAGGACATATAAATTTATACACACCTACATATACACGTACACGTACACAGCCCTTGCAGTGACTATTCTAGGTTTCATTCTGCCACTAGAATTAAACCTCACAATACAGGCCTCAAGTTCAACTATCCATCAAACTTCTTTAAATTCTCCAACCTACTAGGTTACTACCCTACCATTATACACCACCTCACACCAACAATAAATCTATTAATAAGCCAAAAATCAGCATCAATACTTCCTAGACATAATCTGACTAGAAAACGTATTACCCAAATCAATCTCCCATTTTCAAATAGAATCTTCTAATCTAATATAATCTTCTAATCTCAAACAAAAAGGTCTAGTTAAATTGTATTTTCTCTCTTTTATAATTACCATAGCCCTTAGCCTACTAATACTTAATTACCATGAGTAACATCCATAATTACCAAGACACCGGTTAGTAATGATCAACCAGTAACAATCACTAACCAAGTCCCATAACTATACAATGCCACAATTCCCATAGCCTCTTCACTGAAAAACCCTAAATATCCATATCATAAATTACTTAATCACCTATTCCATTAAATTTAAGCACCACTTCAACCTCAGCATCCTTTAAAACATAACAAGCAGCCAACAATTCAGATAATAAACCAGTAATAAATGCAGCCGACACATCTTTATTAGAAACTCAAACCTCAGGATACTGCTCAGCTGCCATAGCAGTAATATAACCAAAAACTACAAGCATTCCCCCTAAATAAATTTTAAAAACTATCAACCCCAAAAGGACCCTCCAAAATTTAACACAATAGCACAACCAATATCACCACTAATAATTAGCACAAACCCACCATAAATAGGAGAAAGTTTTGTAGCAAAACCCACAAATCCATTACAAAGACAATCCTTAAAATAAAAACAATGTATGTTATCATTATTCCTACATGGAATCTAACCATGACTATCTCTTACTGCTTATTACTGACAGAGATTGAAGCCTATCTGAACCAAATTCTACCTGTCGTTGAGTGTACCCTACTTGTGCAGTATTTTTAGAAACTTCATTCATGCCTTTAGTTCTCTAACGCTGTAAAATCAGTTACTATGGAATATTTATCTAAGGGCGCAAGGAAAATATTTGGGGGGAGAATATCAAGCAGTTCACAAGAAAAAAATCATCAAAGTTATGAGATCTAGCATGGCAACCAACGACAGAATAAATATTTACACTTTAATTTGTTGACTCAATAAAATTATCATTTGCATGACAAGATACTGATACTGATGCTTTCATAAATATGCACTCCAAGATGGGCTCCACATTTTCTCAGAAAATGTTCAGAAAGGCATTGGTTATAAAAGAATTGTTCTAGTGCATTTAGTATTGTCTGCTGAAGGTAGTGACACTTAAGATCTGCATTAAGTTTTTCTGAACATTAGAGTACTATTTAGAAAATCATTTCCAGTTCACAGAAATGTCCTCTGAAATGATAATAATTTTAATTAAATCCCTATGTGAAATATTATTCTGAATTGGAAGAGAGTATCTAGAAGTTTTTAAATGTCCTTATGTTGTAATTTGGTCATGCATTTGATATACCAGACTATAGAATTCAGAGTACAGTCTGAGAAAAAAAAGACTTCTTAGGAAATTCAAAAAGATGAACTATTTTCAGAGGCAAATTCTCTGAAGCCAAAGGCTTAAGCTTCGAAAGTAAGTTATACATCATCTTAATCATGGTTTATACAAAAGTGTCCAACTTACCCACAACTAGCTTAATTAATTATGGCTGATACTAATCAGCAAAATTAATACATAAACTGTGGCCTGAGAGTGAAGCCATATGGCCAGCAGAAAATGCTAGACTAGAACTCAAGACTTTATATGCAACATGGACAAGGGTAATGTGCTGCTTCTACTTTACATAGTTAGATAAAAGAGAGATATCCAAGTTAATCTAGATCACACTGAAGCCTTTGATTAGTTCCCTACTGAGATTCTCATCAGTAAGCTGAGGAGAAGTCTAATAATGTTATTATTAATACATGATAAGTTAGGAGACAATGTTCACTTTATCAGTGAAATGTCTGTATCAAAGAACTTACCTTGTCTATGGTTCATAACAGTGCCTATGGTTCATAACAGTTACTCTGCTATATAAACAAAAAATAATTTATTCTCCTCATTAGATAGCCAAGGGATGTGCAGGCTACTCCAGAGTCACATGTTTAGGATAAAGGGAGGAGGATTAGAATCACGGCCTTGTATCTGGAAAGCCAAGGGAAGGCGGAAGTGGGTGGCTGTCTAAATCTTACGCATTGTTTTGAATCATACAAGTGCAATGGATCATGTTTTTGCAAGGGCATAAACGATTTAAAATATGAGAAAATAGGACTATTTTTGCTGAACAATAATTTTATCTTTAGTATTTGCAACAACAAAAAAATTTATTGGAACATAGCTTTACTGTATATTCAAGAAATAATCTACAAGGCTCTGCCCAGAAAACTTGGAGTACCTCACTATCTGTTCTCAAGCTCATTCTCTTGTTGCTGGTCTTCCTAGAATGTTACGCATGTGTCTATTCTACCCGTAGTAGTTAAGTTCTAATTATAGAGCTCTGTAAACTTTATTGGAAATGTTGCAGTTAGTGAAGAAATAGAATTTACAACAGCTTAATTACTGGAAATTAATACAATTTTAACTATGTTCTCCATCCTTCTTGTCTCTGGAAGACATCTGTCTTTTCATCTGATCATATTTACTTTTAGTATGCCTCAATTCACAAAAGGCTATGCTTCTCTGTTTGCTTTCCCTACAAGTTGAGAATTCCTGTATTAGAAAAAAATTGAATCAAGACACAGAAAATACACACACAAACACACACACACACACACACACACAAAGATGATTGAATGCCAACATTTTATGGAGGTATAACATATTTGTAATTTCAGACTCTTTCTCCCAATCCTCATTAATTATTGAGATATTGTGGAATGGCCCTAAATTTTGGCTAACTCCCTTTTTAGCTATTTTACATAATTAGTAAACATAAGAACTATATTAAAACCCAGCACCCAATATTGAGTCCTTCAGCTTCTACCTGTTTTGTTTGATGGATTATTCACTGAAGAACTCATTCTCTGGAAAATTGTTATTCCTCACCAATTTTGTTATCCTTAAGGATTAAGCTTTTTTGAGAAGCAGAACGGCTATATCTTTTTTTTCCCTTCTCTAGTCCTATAGTAATTTTCATTGTGCACTATGGTAGTCTTCAGGGATTTTGAACAGAGAACTATAATTCTGTTTCCTTTTACGATAGTATATCACCTTGTACTGTATCGCCTCTGACTTGAAAGTTTAGCTTATCCTTAAATTTGACATGTCTGGTAATTATAGTCATTAAGAACCTCTATAAATAGATAATGAAATACTCCAGTTCAGGGCAAGAAATGACGCAAGCAAAATTCTTTACCTTTAGTCTATATTCAAATAATACTGTCCACAGATAAGGTAATTTTGTTGTTGAAGGCTTTGAGGGAAATTTAGCATCCTGCACATTTGTTTTCTCTTGGAATTACAGTAAAACAGAATTTCAGATCCCTAACGCCCAAGACACCTGGTTCCAGACTCACAAATGGGAAAACCAAAGCATCCAATAAGAAAGTGAATTCTCCCAAGGCCATATGAGTGCAACTCAAGAACTCCTTCACATTTACCATGTGTTTACTGCTTCTAATTTTGTATGTCCTATTGCCTTGGGTACGCTGATAATTTCACTTTTTTTTCTGGCTTTGAATAATATTAACATTCAATTTTGTCTTTGCAAATTACTTTCAGTAATTGAACGTGTTATCTTTTTTTTGCAGTCTGTGAGTTAAACATTAGACAATTCAGTTATTGATGAAAATGATAAAAATCAAAACAATCATAGGATCATGTTTTGAAAGAAGATTATGATAAAATACTGCTGGCTTGGCTCATTGTAGACATGAAAAACAAGCACAGCCTTACTAATGAAAAAGTAGCAAGTGAATTTTTTGATGTGCAAAACAAGCAAATGATTATTATGATGTGCTCACATTTGGCAAAATCAAGTTATTAGCATTAAGCCAAGTGTTAGGTTGGTGGCAGAAAAAGTGGCTCAGTTATTAAATATGGTATGTCAATTCTAGCCTGACTGAAATAATTACATAATAGCAATTTAACTTTTATTAAGATGAGGGGGGATCTTTTCCTCTTTTACATCTCTGGGGAGTACTAAGACATGGCAATCTAATGAGACACTCATTATCAATCTGTTTTCTCCAAGCCTACATATTCACAGTGCTCCTGCTATTAAGAAAACACACAATGTAAATAGAATCACTGGATCTGTTAGATCTTGGGCACGACTTCAAAACACCATCACATACATTTCCTCATTGTTACAAAAAAAAAAAAAACTCTATTGAGGTAAAGGGTATTTTTTATGGCTTTACTTGAAGTCACAAGGCTAATGAGTATGAAAGCTAGGATTTGAATTAAAATCTTCAAAAGGGCCTTTACTTATAATAGGAAGGATACATCGTGTTTTTATTAGATCTCAGCTAATGAGACCCTGCAAGAGAAGTGGGCGTGGATCTTGCTGCCAAATAGCAGTCATGTTCATTTTGGTAAGCCACCCACATCCCACTTGGGCATGGCATACTCTTTCAATATTTTATTATTCTCTCTATATTATTAGGTAGCAAGGGGCATAGAGTGATAACAACAGTAGAGGCTTTTTGACTACTCTGGCACTCTGTGATAGTTAGATACTCCATTAGCAGGTTAGATTCAATAAACTGTACTACTGAGGCACAGAGTGAGAAGGATATCAAATTCAGCAAACCTCACTTCCACATTTGGGTAAAAAATTATAAAATCAAAAAAGTATAAGCAAGACAAGTCCAAAACAATTTGGAGACCATTTCGTTGATGGGATGCATGATTAAGATTTGAAAACCACTACTTTGGTAGATAGTTAATATTCTTGTATAACATTTGGAGTCAGGATATAAAAATTTGCATAATACCAATCTTGAATGCTGGTCTCCTAGGAGACTACCTCCTTGTTTTTTCTTACAAATTACCAGATCACCATTTTGTCATGTGGTGAATTTAGAGTTGAAAAACCCTACTCAGTCCAAGGCTGACAACCTGGGATTATAACTAGCTAAGTGAGTGGTGGTAGGAAGGTCTAAACTAGAGCAGAAACCCAACAAACCCACCACAGATGTGGAGGATGCACAGGGAAAACTGAAACATAGTCAGTTATAAGCACCAAGATTATATACCCCCGTGTCCAAAATATGAGAGAGAGGATGGAAATTGAGTTTCCCAAGATTTGTTGCTTAGAGATGAGTTTGGGACAAAGTTCCCAAGAAAATTTACAGCTTTAAATAATTTTATTTATTTTTTAAGGATTTTATTTATTTATTCATGAGAGACACAGAGAGAGAGGCAGAGACACAGGCAGAGGGAGAAGCAGGCTCTCTGCAGGGAGCCCAGTTGGGGACTTGATCCCAGGACCCGGGATCGCGCCCTGAACCAAAGGTAGATGCTCAACCACTGAGCCACCCAGGTGCCCCTAAATAATTTTAATTTTTAGAAATCAACGCCTCATTTCTTATTAGCCATAAAAGACATCTAAAAATATGAAATGGCATGAAATAAATTATTCTATTTGATATCATATGAGTCTCTTCACATCTTCATTGGGATTTTATCCCCATTTGGGTGTATAATACATGGTACTTCTTCGGTTCTGCTCCAGAGAGGACTAGTCTTTTGTTCTCTTACATAATTTTTTAATCACTTCATGGATTTCATGAAAGATAATAACCTGAGTCTGCACTTCCACTTGGCTTCTTTTTTTTAACCTAACCAGAAATGCTTTCCTTGATGATTCACTGTATCTTAAGAGTCAACCTGCTGTTGCTCATCCCCCCCTACTTTATTTTCTGTGTGTGTGTGTGTGTGTGTGTGTGTGTGTGTGTGTGGCGGCAGTCTCTAAACACACATTTATAGAAATGAGAGGAAGAGGATGAGGGTGCTAGGATAGTGTTCCTGTTTTTTTAAAAGTAGTGTTCTTGGATTTCTGGGGAGTACAGATTATGAATATATAAGCTTAGCTGAAGGACAAGGAGTTTTCTACTCTTTTTTCAGCCTATGAATTGTTTTCTTAAATCTAGTACCATTGCCTTTCTAGCTAATGGAAATTTCTTCAAGAACTACCAAGAGGCTTACTGTCAGTTCCAGTTTTTAGTAGTTTGAGTTTTAATATCATTTCTGTGCCTTCGTTGAATTTTTGAAGTGAGAAATTAGGATCAATTACTTTTAAAATAACTGGCTAGACGTCTTAAGTTGGACTTTGATTACTCCACCTTTTCTATGGCAAACACTATTGTGGCACTCTATTAGTTTTTTTAAAAAAATCAAATTTTATACTTAACATTACAGGTTTATTCATTAATATAACACAGAGTATCTCTAAGATGTCAGAGCCAGACTGGGAACACAAAAATCTTTGCATTAGTTGAGGGTAATGATCTGGACTCTTCCGTTCCTTGGAATCATTCCCTATTGGAACACTGCCCTCTGGCAGAGTATTTATACTATATTTATAACTTTAAGACATATTTCACTGCAGTATGTAAAATTTTAAATTAAGAATATAAATTATGTGAGCTTAAAACCTAACACTTTTATTGTGACTTTGCTATATAGCTACTAAAAATCTAAGACTTAATTCTATACAATTTGCTACTTTATCTATGATGACTTTGCATTCAGAATCATGGTAAAATATAACCTAGATAAAAGTAATAAGTTGTGATAAAATTTTAAGGGAGTTGAATCACACATTCTGCTAATTTTTAGGCTAACTTACATGCAAAAATGATGCTTTGTAAAGAAGGTGGGCAACACTTTTTATTCTCCAGATTAAACTGGGTTGTTACAATTGATTTAGTTTCATAGTAAAAAACAGAATTTTAGATGTATTTTAAAAATTGAGCCTTTATTAAATTAGGACTAAATGTTAAATTGCCAATTATGGAAATTATCCTAATGACTTTGTGGATGAGTCATTCTACTCAGAAGATTAATTCAAGAGTTTGGTCCATAAATGACTTTTTTTAAGCACACTTTCCGAATGGATTGGCCAAATCAGGGTTTGGAGAAATATATGCAGCTAAGTTTTTTTCTGTCATTTTCCAAATTATGGGATTTTCCTTGCTTTCTTGTAATATTTGATATGAAATCACTAACCATACATCATACTGTATCAGCAAGGTAGCAGTTGCATAAATAATAAATAAAAAATTAAAATTTTCAAATATTTCCAGATATAGATGAGTGCAGCGAATCCGCTGCCTGTGGTGACCATGCAGTGTGTGAAAATGTGGATGGTGGGTATAATTGCTCCTGCAAGGAAGGTTATAAGACATCCACGGGAAAATCACAGTTCATACCTAATGATGGCACTTACTGCCAAGGTAAGTTACATGATTAAATTTTATGTATAATTGAAGAACTATATAAAATATAATACTACACTGCAGTCAAGTATACAAAGGACTACATCTTCTAAAAAATGTGCCAGTATTCTTTTATTGTCTATAAAATGATTTAAGGAAAGTTACTGTTTTATTTAATGGAAGAGGTAGACCATATGTTTTATGTAGTTAACATACTTTATTCCTTGGAGTAACTACGGTCTTCCTTTTTCCATAAAATATTGTGTATTTTAATGCATAAAAATAAATAACAAATAAAAATAAATAAGGAAAAATAAATGAATAAAATGAAAATAAATAAATAGGTGTTAACAAACAAAAAATAAAATAAAACTCAAATGTTAAAAATATGTTTTTAATATTTAAATAAGGGAGTAAAATTATTGGAATCAATATAATCATCTTAGGAAAAAATATTTTTAAAAACTTACTATATAATCTATTTTCTTTTTCTACAGAAAATGTCAGTGCAGACTGCCATCTGGATAATGCCTGTATTGCTGCAAATATTGATAGAACGCTAACAAAAGTAAGTTAGATTAAGAATTTATTGGGGGCTCCTGGGTGGCTCAGTGATTGAGCATCTGCCTTCGGCTTAGGTTGTGATTCCAGGGTCTGGGATCAAGTCCCACACTGAGCTCCTGGCAGGGAGCCTGCTTCTCCCTCTGCCTATGTTTCTGCCTCTCCCTCTGTGTCTCTCATGAATAAATAAATAAAATCTTTTTTAAAAAAGAATTTATTATATTTTGACATATTGGTTTCCATTAAAATCCTTCCTAAGTCACATTTTAAGTAGAATTACAACCAGCTGATCGTCATGTAGAATTAAAACATATAGAGATTTAAGTAGTTTGAGTCACAAAAATGATTAATTTGAAAATCCCCAAAGTGTTGAAGAAGACTGAGATATTTAACATATATTACTTATTCACTATTTAGTATACTGAAAATTTTGTTTTCAACATATAATGAAAATTGATGAATAAAATAGTAAAAACACACTTTGACCCCAGACCCATTCCCACATTCTAAGAAAACATAATGAATGCAACTAGATTTTGTACTTCAAAGGAAATATTTTAAAGAATAAATAAAGTAGGATGTTCACAAAATTATCATCATGTGATTGGAAATGTGACCCTCAACATGACTAACAGTCAGCTAAAAGCAAATTACCAATATGTCACATTGTAAAGAATTTTCTCTGGTTGATTAAAATCTAATTCAAAAAAAGTTATAGTATCTTATAACTCTTAAAAGCTAATTTTTAAAAGTTATTAATGCAAACGTGTTGTTTCTTTTCTAAAGTAACTTCTATGCTTTTTATTTGCTAAGCTTTTGTAAATAATTCCAAGTTTCAGTGCTACATGAATGACATGGTTTAGGTATAATCTGATAATTTATTAATACATAGCACACAAAACCAAGCTTAGAATAAATTTAGCATACAACCTTTATTCCTGAAAAGATCCAGTAGTACTCTAAATTGGTTTCTTTTTTTCTGGGCTCATTTGTGTACAGATGAGACACATAAAAGAACCTGTGGCTTTGCTACAAGAAGTCTATAGAAATTCCGTGAAAGATCTTTCGCCGGTGGATATAATTACATACATAGAAATATTAGCTGAGTCATCCCCATTACTGGGTGACATGAATAGCACTAATTTAGCCAAGGACATCCTTTCTAATTCAACTCTTACTGTAAGTATGTTGAGCTAATTTAACTCAATATAACAGAGCTTTAAACTTTTCCTTACATCTGTGATTCATGGAAGTTTCCAATGTTTTTAAAAGACACTCTATTTTTTTTCAACAGGAATTTATAAAAACTGTGAATAATTTTGTCCAAAAGGACACATTTATAGCCTGGGACAAATTATCTATGAATCATAGAAGAACTCATCTCACAAAACTGATGCATGCTGCTGAACAGACTACCTTAAGAATATCTCAGAACTTCCAAAAGACCACTCAGTTCGATACCAATTCAAGTGATATAGGTAAGAAGCCAAGGTCAATTTCAAAACAATACCATTTGCCAAAGAAGCCATTCTCAAAATGGAAAGTGCTTGAAATGCTGCTAATTCAATCATCAGCTGTTTCCTCAATGCAGAAATGAATGGCAATGCACATTACAAGAGTAATATGAATGAAAGATGAGTAAAAACGTTGAAACATAAGCATTGCCTCTTTCCTACCATCTTCACCTTGTATTCCTGAACCATCTAGCATTTAAATGCTTCAGAGTACATCACTCCTTTGTCATGAATTAGTCATCTCATGACTTGTTAGCATCTACCTTGACCAAAGATGTTCTAGACAGATTTTCTGGTATGAAGCAATCAACATGGCAAACTAGGATGTTTCCTGCTTCGTGCAATCTCATATTTAGAATATATAGAATCTTGAATCAAATTGAAGATGCCTATAAAGTTGCTCTGAGGAAGCAAAGTACATTGTTTGATGATCATTGCGTACATCTTAAATGCTTTATTGTGTGGGTGACATCTTGCTATGCAGCAGTAAGTATGCATGAATCTCTGTCTTGTGTCATGATTTACCACTTACTCAAAATTAAAGTAGCAAGCATTATGACTAATATATAGAATACCTGCGTTTCTGTGATATTCTTGAGTAAAAAAGGTGAACTACTCCAGGTAAGGAAATTATCACTCGAGAATTTAATTCAATCACTCTCCATATAGTAAATTTTATTATAGATACCATCCTCTAAGATATTATGGTTGCTTTTCTTTGATTTAGTAGTTATAATTTATAGCTCCCTCATGCACATATGTGTTTTGTCCTTTATATAATCCAATGATTAAATTAAATCCCAAGTGTTATAGTCAAATCCAAAAAGTTCAACCTTGAATCAGATTTTCAAGATACAATGTTTAAGCATGTTCAGAATATGTTCATTCTACCTGCCAAAAAATGTTGAAACACAGTAATGATGGATAAAATAAAATAATGGTGGATAAAACATTGTCCCCAATTAAGCCAACACATTGATTAAACTAACCTCAGAGAATTTATGATTTTCATGGTTTCATTTCAGCACTCAAAACTTTCTTTTTTGATTCAAATCACATCAAACATACTCATCCCTATATGAATGTGGATGGAGATTACATAAGGATATTTCCAAAGAGAAAACCTCCATATGATTCATATGGTAAGACTTTGATAGTCTTTATTCAATATGTTAGTAATTTGCAATAAATACCTTTCATACTTTTGATTATATCATATGTACACATAATATGTGGTTTCCTATAGAAAATATTTGGTTTATATACAGAAATTCTGCATTTGTACTCAGGATTCTCAATCTGATGTTGATGAGAATTTTAGCAAACAATGTCTATATTCTTCTTGTCTTATGCTTCGTCTCTGAAGCTATCTGATATTTTTGAGATTCTAATGAAAAATATAAAGGAGCTGTGATTCTATTCCTTCTTTTGCAGCAATCAAAGGTGCTACAATTTGCATAGGATTCTTTTACTATATCTTCTTCAGTAATCTTTCATATTCCTCACTGGGAAGCTGAATTTGAAATTGGGTGAGGAAGACAATGTTCCCAAAGACAGAAAGGTAGTGTTCAGGCTTGGATTTCCTTTCCACTTGCCATTTCTTAGTTCTTGTACAGTAAACTACTCAACTAAATGCAGGGTTTCTTGGGAAATGGAATCCGAGAATGCCAGTACTAGGCAACTTGATGATTACCTACCTTAATTTCTTCATTTTATGGATAATGGAATGAAGACTCAATGAAATTGATGGATTTGTTTCCATGCACATCAACAAATGATACAGAGCCAATACTAGAAGGGAAGAAGTTGAAGAAATCAACCCTGACCAGCTTTTCCTTGTCACCTAATCAAAGGCAAGCAAGCAGCTATTTTAGCCATTTACCTGCTCTCTTAGTGCAGTGCACATAGAAAAAAATTTCTGCCAACAGAAGAATTGTTATCATTCTCATATAGGTTAAAGTATATTACCTAAGCTAAATATGAATTATAATAGCTTCTCCAAGAATATGTGAGTGGCCATAAATGTAAGCAAAAAATATATATAATAACACAGTATGGTCTCTTTTATAGATGTCATTTCATAAATGGATGTGTTGTCTTTTTTCAATATTCTGCACATTCATTCTCAGAAAAATATCCTTTAAAAAAATTGTACAACACTAATGTGGGTTTTTCCCCAATCCATTGATATTATCTAATCTCTTCATTTTTTCTTGTCATTTTTATACAACAATAAGAAACAGATGGCCACAAAACAAAGAAAAAATAACTAAGCCATACTACCATTGAACCCAAGGATCTTACCCTACTACATCATATTCTAACTAACCAAGCACACATATAATATTTGGGAACAAATCCAAAGACTGTGTTAAACTGTTGAAATTTCAAAGAGAATTTGAGTAGTATTTAGAAGTTGAGAATAAAGTCATTGAAAATACTTATACTGACAGATGATGAAATCATCCTGGAATTAATTTCTCAAAGAGATCCTCTCTGAATATATGATAGCCTTGTTACAATTGAAGATCATGCTTGACACTTAACAGAAACCATAAATATCAGCTCTTAAGAAAACACAGGGAGAAAATTTTATTTCCTTAAGTTTGTATCTTAAAAATAAGGGCAATTCTAACAAACTGATAAAACCTGCTTTATAATGTCTACATGTGATTATTCATTTAGTGATAAAAATCCATTAATAAAACACAGGCTTCAAGTTAAAATCTGTATAGTGGCATTAGTAGGAAAATCAAGGAAGTCCATGGAGGAACAGGTGAATTTTAAATCTTTTTTTTTATATAGGCTGAATTTTAGTCTCTGTCATTAATGAATAAACCCCTCATTTACTGAATGAAGGTACTACCAGAAAGAGAGTTAAAAGCTAGATCAGGCTGAGAAATCATGGGAATTAGAAGAGGTTCAAATGATGAGAATAGACAAATACCAAAACAATACTCCAAATGAAGGTATGAAGGGATTTTGGAGCATTCTGTGAAGCACGAATCCCATTTTACCCAAAGTCAAAAATGTGATGTTAAATATTTTGAGAAAAGATGGGAGTGATTAATAGATTTTAAAGGCCCATCTTATCTTTTGGGGGCTTCATTTGATTTTGGACCATCTCCTACAGCAGCTTCTGAGAAGTCACTGTGACATGAACGGGTTCATCCACTGGACTGAGTCAAAGATCTGTCCTTTCAGATCCTGCTGCAGGCCCTGGTCTGTCCACTGCAAAGGCCGGGCTAGTTGTTATTATGGGGAGTCCTCATAGAGTCTGTAGCTCAGCTACATTAGACTAACTTCTCAACTTCCTTTCTTTTTCTGGTGTAAGTTTTCTTAAGCTGGCAGTTGAGAAAAATTCTCTTATATATGTAGATTTCAGGAACCTCTTTGGATGTTTCTTGTGATACCTTTTTAGATAAGATAGAAAATATGAATCATGTGGCAATTTCTAGTTCACATAACCATAGCGATATCCAAAACTATTACTTATTAGTGTGACGTGGTGATGTAGAAGGACTCAGATTTGTCTCACACTTCTTTGTTTTGGATTTTTTTTTTCTTTTATTAACTTTGTTTCAGACTTTATTCCCAGACTTCTTCAGCTTAATTAGCTGCAAAGAACAAATTGTGTCAAAGCAAACACTGCAAAGAGTTGCAGTGTCCAAAGGAGCTTGAGCTTAAAAATATTAGAGATCTAGATTTTATCCGATCCGTGAACAGAGTTTTAAAAAGTCATCATAATACACAGTAGCAGCTCCCAGTAACTTCTTCCAAGTTTTATCTTCCTCCGAAGTTGACTTGATTCTGTTTGCTTCATCCTTGGAAATTTCATCAAAATTCTCCCCACATTCTGGAACTTCATCATCATCCTCTTCTCCAGTAGCAAGTGGTGCTTCTCCATCCACAGATTGTGTGGCCAGAGCTTCAACCAGTCTTCCTAAAACTAGTCAGACTGTCTGCACCAAGTTGGTTGAACATACTGGGTAGCATTTCTGTCAGCAGCTTTGTCTCAGCCTGGCCTGTGATGGCCAAAGTGTTTGTTTCCAGGGACCCCTGCCCTTCAAGGGGGCATCACTGTTCCTTAGTGTGTGAACGTACTTCTTCAATACTAGAGATACAGCTTACTCCCAACTTCTTTAAGGAGAACTGGAGTTTTTGTGTGGTCTGTTGCCATTCTGGGGACCACTCTCTTCTCTTGACCAGCAGTTTCTCTCCCACCAGTGCAGACCTGTGCAGTTTGCTGGGTTTCTCCTGGTTCATGGTAGTTTCTTTCACCTTGCTGGAGCCCAAGTGAGACTAGGGTTGGTGCTCAGGGGGTCTGAGCAGACCAGCTATTAGGAGCACACACGCAGTAACACAAGATGACCGTTAGGGGGCACAGATTTGTGTGTGTGTGTGTTTTTTTATTTTAAAATCTTTTTTTTTTAATTTATTTTTGTTTTTTTTTAATTTTTATTTATTTATGATAGTCACACACACAGAGAGAGAGAGAGAGAGGCAGAGACATAGGCAGAGGGAGAAGCAGGCTCCATGCACTGGGAGCCCAACGTGGGATTCGATCCCGGGTCTCCAGGATCGTGCCCTGGGCCAAAGGCAGGCGCCAAACCACTGCGCCACCCAGGAATCCCAGATTTGTGTTTTTTTATGATACACTCAACATTTATATTTACCATTTTGATTAATTTATGCCCATCACATTATTCTGGTGTGTGCCACAAATTTGAGGGAACAAATATAAAAGAGTTCTTTGTAAGTTGTCCCAATAACCTAAAGCAAGTGTCTACTACTTATAATAATGTGTCTACTTTAAAAATATGACAAGAATCATATTAATATAGCACCTTAAATTTTACAGAAGACTCATGTATTATTTGATTTGGTCTCCACCTCAGCCAAGTGAGTAGCTAGAGTGAGTATCACTATTATCATTTTATAAGTGAAGAAGCTGAAGTTCAAAGCACTTTGTCCATAGCCACACATGGAGGAGCAATGACTGAAGCTGCAACTTTCGATCCCAAGAGTAAATTCTATATGCAAAGTTGTAAATTTTGTGTCCATAATTCTGTATAACAGAGAAGGTGTATGATCTAAGTGGTGAGAGGAATTTTAAAAAGACAATAGATCTAGATTTTGAGTTGTTCACATACTTAACATCAGTAATAATAAGCTGCTTCCAAAACCAAGACAATTTGAGATCCATTAATACAGGTGTAATGTCTAGGCTAAGGGAAAAATAGTCACACGATAATCTGTATTGAACAGGTTGCATTTCTAGTATTGGGTTATTTGCTGATTTACTGCATTTGGAGTGTCAGGGGCACAGATAAATAGCTGTCTTGGCAAGGCAATAAATTTCCTACCTGGAAACTGCATAACTATATATGTCATCAATATTAACTAGGAAACATTTCACTGCACATGAGGTGGAACTCAGTGGCATCTGACAACTTGTTTAATTCTCAACTTCCTTAATAACTCCAAGGCCATGATAATTTTCTTCCAATATCTTTCTAATCCCTATATTTGCATAGCAAAGTAGTAACTCCAAATTATTTTCCTTTAAGTGAATATATTTCACAGCTTGGTTCTTAGGAGTTGCATATACACTTATCTAGGACTGTTTTTCTCCTAAATATAGCTTGTGCGAAGGGGATGCTATCGTCCTTGATCATTGTCAGAGTCTTGGGGGTCAGGGCATATGTCTTAATAGGATTTGATTATACAGACATGGACTTTTTATGATCCACATTTTAGTGTCTAGGTATTCGTATGATTACCTTAGAGAAAAAAAATTTGTCTGCTAAATGTTTACGTTTCTTTTGAGAGTTTAAATATATTTTTGTTTTATAAGGATTTCATTAAATAGGGGCACCTGGGTGGCTCAGTGGTTAAGCATCTGCTTTTGGCTCAGGATGAGATCCCTGGAATCCTGGGATCAAGTCCCGCATCGGACTCCCTGCAGGGAACCTGCTTCTCCCTCTGCCTATATGTCTCTGCCTCTCTCTCTCTCTCTCTCTCTCTCTCTCTCTGTGTGTGTGTGTGTGTGTGTGTGTGTGTGTGTGTGTCTCATGAATAAATAACATTTTTTAAAAAAGAATTTCACTAAATATACTTATTTGATTGATAGGCAATGTTGCAGTTGCGTTTTTATATTATAAAAGTATCGGTCCCTTATTTTCATCGTCTGACAAATCCGTATTGGAACCTCAAAGTGATGATAATTCTGAAGAAGAAGAAAGAGTCATTTCTTCAGTGATTTCAGTCTCAATTAGCTCGAACCCACGCACATTGTATGAACTTGAAAAAATAACATTTACATTAAGTCACATAAAGGTAAGCTGTTTTTCTGGTGACTCTATGTTATGAGTGTGAAACATTTGGTGAAGTGAACGTTTTTTATTGTGTCACTTTAATTATGTGTGAATTCTTGAGTTTAAAAATTAAAAGGGTAAAGTAATTTCAACTAATTTTTCTATAAAGGATTTTTGTACTTTCAGTGCTCTGTAATCTTTCTAATAAATATCAAGGAATTTTACACGTTTGATTTTCTGAAATTAAGCTATATTTTAATTTTATTTTTAATTACATTGTTCATTTTGGAAGTCTCCGTACCTTTTAGGAATGAGTTATAAAAATGTATCAGAGCCAAAGAGATAGATGTCATTTGTGCAATGGCAGAGTTGTTTGATTAATAATTGCCATTTAAAATAATATTTGCAGGGATTTAAATGTTGATTAAAATAAAATTACAGAGAAGTTTACAATATATCATAAAGAAATTAGCTGAGACCATTTTATTCCTTTATTATTATTCCAAACCTTTTTCAAGCTCATATGTAATTAAAACTCATCATAATCAACATTAGAAAGAACTAAGTATTCAGTTCATTCAGTTATGAGTGAAGAAACTAAAGATCATAAATTATTTGCTGGTTTGTTTTTTTTTTACAGTTGATGGTTTCTTGGATTTTCAATAGAATTTGAGTCCTGGTACATGATTAAAAGTACCTCTGATGCTCCATTTGGAGACCCTTGAAGCTGGACAATTGGATTTGCATGTTTATGGGAGAAAGAGGGGACTAATATGCCTACACACAACACAAACGTGTCACTACAAATACAGACACCTAATGTACAGAGAAACTAAATGTAGAGAAGATAGAAGAAAATAGTAGCCCAAACCTAAACATCGGTAGGCATTATGTTCAGTGTAGGAGAGGGTGTGAAATGTTTTAAGAATGGAAACGAAACCTAGATACTTTCAGATGCTAACTGCCCTTTTGATGCTAGAATCAAAACATTGTTCTTTCACATGCTCTGATGGTTTTTCTTCAGTTTTTACTAGCGGAATGTTTTGGCAGCTGAAGAGATGCCATGGACAACCAACTTCACCAATCTCTGACCCAATCACAAAACAAAACACAACACACATTTAAGTAAAAATTCTTCACCAAAACTCATGGGAAAACTTGATTATCCTTAATCTTCCTTTCTGTTCCAATCTTTTTCCCATTCGAATTAATGACCACCATGAAATTTTATCACTTTATTTGATGACACACCTACCTAATTCATGGTTTCCCTCTCTCTGAGAACAAAATTTGGATCCCATTGTTTTCCTAAAAAAAAAAAAAAAAGAAGTTATCTCATATATACCACCTTCAGTTTCCTGATTCCCTGATAATTTATTTGCAATTTCACCAATTAGTATATACTTCTCCATTACTTCAAAGTAATATTAAAAGCAGTTGTCAGAATATTATGTTATGATTACTTAATATAAATATGTGATAAAGAGAACTCTACTTATTAAATAACCAACCTGTCGTCTACATGATCAGACTCTATGTCTGATCTTGCCTTCAATTTGCTCTTTATCTCATTCACTGTACCCAAAATACACTGGTTTCCAGCGTTTCTGAAAGATTCTTATCTAGTCCTAACTCAACTTTTTCATTCCATCCCAAGTCTTAGGGTTTACTCTCTTTCTCTAACTTCCCTGGGGTATTTGCTTTAATATCATCTCCTAAGAAAGGCTTCCTCAGACCAACCACAACTACTTTCTTTCTTCTTTCCCTGGTTTATTTTTCTTGTTTAATCATTTCTCATCTCATGGGAATCTAAAATCAACAGTACAAATACTTATTCTTTTTCTGTTTAGTATCGTATTTTTAGTACTTGGGTCAATGACTAATAATAAATGTTTATTAAATAAAGAATGTGTGATAATTATGTGTCATGTACTATTTTAAATGATCTCATTTGATAAGAAATTCACAACTTTCGTGGCACAGGACTTGATAAAATATAGCATTATTGCAATAACCAATTCTTCCACATAATGTCAGGATTCATTTATTAGCACTGATTTTTATGCTTTACTTTCTAGGCATGGTTTTAATTATATTGCTATGCAAAATCATGTTTTAAATACGAGAGATGTGATACTATATGTATATTTTTTTCTTTTTCTTCCATCAGTAAAATGTCTCTTTTTCAGGCCACAGATAAGTATAGGAGTCAATGTGCATTTTGGAACTATTCGCCTGACACCATGAATGGCAGCTGGTCTTTGGAAGGCTGTGAGCTGATATACTCAAATGAGACCCACACATCATGCCGCTGTAACCACCTGACACATTTTGCAATTTTGATGTCTTCTGGTTCTTCCATTGTAAGGCAGTTTTCCATCATTTCATATTTATAAACCTGCTTATTTTCTTTTTTTCTCTTGTTTGCATCAGTCAAGAGAATTAATTTTTTATGTTTCTTTGGGTGCCAATATATTTAGTTAACTAATAAAACCCCAACATTATCTTTTTGGTGTTTCATTTCTTCCTTGTCTTGTATGAAATATTTTGACTAGATTTTAGGTTATTTATTGTCTAGGACTTATCTAATCTATAATAGCTAGCAGGTTGTGCATTAAATACTACCCATTGACTCTTAATTTTTAATGTTGCTTTTAAAAAAACACTTATATCTTTTAATGTATCATGGTCTTTAAGGGCCTTTGCCTTTATATTGAAAGCTTATTTTCAGCAATTATAAAGTAGTTAAAAATATTTGAAACCTTGTCTATAAGTATTAGCATATTTATAACTATTACCACGTTTTAGTAATGTAGAACTGTACAAGATTTTTAAACATGAACGATCTCTCCACAGCGGATAGGTCTAGGCTATGTATTTCCCATCAGTAATATCTTTCTTTTACACTCTACAGTTTCTTATTTTATATCTCTGTATCATAATATTCATTAAATTACAGGTTCATTTCCATGTCTACTGAGAATCCATCAAATATATAAAGTGGCCAAATAAATCTACCTAACCATAATGTCAGTCATAAAGATTTTTTTCCTGAATGTTAAGTAAGCAAAGAAGCCTCCACTCTCTATATAAGATATAAATATTCATCCAGTTAGAATAAAACCAACTTTTCCCATTTCAAAGTCTCTTAATTTTACTATTTTGATATTATATATATTCAGCATTTCTGATACCTTTCTTTAATGTGTTTTAGATGAATTGCTGCATAGAAATAGGACTTGTTATTGCCACTGATAAATCTGTTTTAATTAACCATTTTCACATTACAATAATGAATTGCCTTTTTAATATCATGAAACTGATGACGATAACATTGCTAAACCATATACTAATATATACTATGCCCAGAAAAAAAATTACTAATTACAGAACTTTTAAAGTGCTCCATGATTTATATCAGATTTCTCTGAATATTGAGCATTTGCAAAGGTACAAAATTTTTCTCATCTAAATGCACATTTGTATTTTTACATTTTATGAACATTTTGATTAATGTTTCACCAAAAAAGGAAGTTCATTATATGTTGTAGTTCCTTTGACAAGTTACTGAGTTATTCTCTTAACAGCTTTATTATTATTTTTCCTTAGGGTATTAAAGATTATAATATTCTTACAAGGATCACTCAACTAGGAATAATTATTTCACTGATTTGCCTTGCCATATGCATTTTTACCTTCTGGTTCTTCAGTGAAATTCAAAGCACCAGAACAACAATTCACAAAAATCTCTGCTGTAACCTATTCCTTGCTGAACTAGTTTTTCTTGTTGGGATCAATACAAATACTAATAAGGTATGTAGATCTCCCCTTACTGTCTGTTTTTGTTTTCTAAATTTGTACTTTCCTAAATATATGTGTGATAGAATCATGAATTATAATTAAGAGCTTAATGGGCAAATGTATGGTATACTTTGTTCCCAGGTCTTTTCTAAGTTTTCTAATGCTAATATATCTAAAACCTGCCTATCAATTCCATTAAGCATAATGTCCCTTGTTATAATGAATGAATCATTGGGACAAATGAAAACTTAGCAACAAACTGAAGAAATAACCTTTTTTTTTTTTGCTTTGTTTTTACATGGACATTAAGCAAAAGCAGAAGGGATAAAGAGAGAATTGAAAATAAAAAGTTTATCTTAACACAGGGACTGACTATAAAAGCAGTGGGTTCATCATCGGTTGAAATATGACAAATTGGCTCCACCTACTCACTGCACTTTCCTACCTATTTCCCACCATTACTGATCGAGAGTCTTACAAAAGAATTTCTATATTGTGTGAGTCTGGGTCCTTCTAGAAGCAGACATTAAAATGGGATTACACTTGCAGTAAATTTATTAGCCAAAATGGCTGAGAGATAATGGGAAGAGAGACCTAGAGAGCTATCAGACCAAGATGTGGGGCTGACCCCAAGTAAAGGAGAGAAGGAAGAAAGGACAGGTAGTAGGTGGAAGCATTTTACAACAGCAGTGTCCTTCTCAGGGAAGCTCAATGTGGTTGTCAAGGAGTCCTTTGAGGAGACCCCGAGCCAGAGTCATGTGGTAGAGGAATGTTCTGTGTAGTGGCAGCCTGTGGGAAAGATGAACACAGCAATGGTTTTCCTGGTGTAGCAGCTAGAGCTCTAGGTCAGTTGCCCTCCCTGCAGGTAGAGATTGGAGAAGTGTATGCGAAGGTCGCAAGACATTAAATTGCCTCCATATTTCCATCCCAGTTAGAAATCTTTCAAGTACTGACATTAATCCCCAGTTATCAATGTTTTCCTCTGAAGTAGATCTATTTTAAACAGTATCCCTAGTCTATGGACTTCATATCTGTTTTTTTGTTTGTTTGTTTGTTTGCTTGTTTGTTTATTTTGCAGTGGTACTCCTGACATGTGCCAATTTTACATACCACCCACCATCTTCCAATGCCTAGTTCCTCCTTCAGTTTCATCTCATTATCCTTACCCCAAAACCATTCCTTAGAGTGTTTATTTTCAATTCTATTTCACCCATCAAGTTCTTCCCATTTGCAAGCCATATTTCAATCTCACTTCCTTACTAAAGTAGTTCTCAAATTTTGATCACCAGTAATCTCTCTGTTCCCAACCTTACATAGTACTCCCCAATTGATGTTTAATATATAATCTCATCATGCTTGGATTATACTCTTTTATTAAGTACTATAATAGGTATGTAAGTGTGTATTGTGTTCTCTTTCCAGCAATAGATAGTTCTATTATTACAGGAGTGTGTAACTATACTTCTTTTACTGTTCTTATAAGCCTAACTCCAATTCTATGCAAGTAAATACTAGTAAGTTATATTTAACCAAAATCCATCTCAAATTTACCTGATAATCCTACAACTTAAAGTGATTCCATAATGGATATTTTTGTAAAATATATTATCATTTGTTTGTTTTATAATTTCAATGTTTGCCACAATAATCAAGATACTATTGTTAATCAAGGAAATCAGTTATTTTCATTCTCTGAGCATGAATAAAATTAAGGAAAGGAAAGGCATTTCCCAAACAAATCAACTTAAGTCATAACACAGTCAATAAGGTATCATGGTTTGCATGTGAGGAATCCACAACTTATCACATGATATAAATATA